>NW_026969024.1:300000-582500 GCF_028390025.1 Pseudophryne corroboree
GGGTAGATGAAGCACTAACAGGAGGCTTTAAAATTTTCATTCTAGTGTCTTTCGTTTGAGAGAAAAATGCAAAGGTACAATACAGCATTTCGTTGCCGATATCTCTCTTTTGCAAAGAGATAGGCATTGGAAAATTCAGGGCTATAACGTGTAGATGAAGCACTAACAGTAGGCTTTAAAATTTTCATTCTAGTGTCTTTAGTTTGGGAGAAAAATGCAAAGGTACAATACAGCTTTTCCTTGCCAATATCTCTCTTTTGCAAAGAGCTAGGCATTGGAAAATTCAGGGCTATAACGTGTAGATGAAGCACTAACAGGAGGCTTTAAAATTTTCATTCTAGTGTCTTTCGTTTGGGAGAAAAATGCAAAGGTACAATACAGTTTTTCCTTGCCGATATCTCTCTTTTGCAAAGAGATAGACATTGGAAAATTCAGGGCTATAACGTGTAGATGAAGCACTAACAGGAGGCTTTAAAATTTTCATTCTAGTGTCCTTCGTTTGGGAGAAAAATGCAAAGGTACAATACAGCTTTTCCTTGCCAATATCTCTCTTTTGCAAAGAGCTAGGCATTGGAAAATTCAGGACTATACCGTGTAGATGAAGCACTAAACAGGAGGCTTTTAAATTTTCATTCTAGTGTCCTTCGTTTGGGAGAAAAATGCAAAGGTACAATACAGCTTTTCCTTGCCGATATCTCTCTTTTGCAAAGAGATAGGCATTGGAAAATTCAGGGCTATAACGTGTAGTTGAAGCACTAACAGGAGGCTTTAAAATTTTCATTCTAGTGTCTTTCGTTTGGGAGAAAAATGCAAAGGTACAATACAGTTTTTCCTTGCCGATATCTCTCTTTTGCAAAGAGATAGGCATTGGAAAATTCAGGGCTATAACGTGTAGATGAAGCACTAACAGGAGGCTTTAAAATCTTCATTCTAGTGTCTTTCGTTTGGGAGAAAAATGCAAAGGTACAATACAGCTTTTCCTTGCCAATATCTCTCTTTTGCAAAGAGCTAGGCATTGGAAAATTCAGGGCTATAACGTGTAGATGAAGCACTAACAGGAGGCTTTAAAATTTTCATTCTAGTGTCTTTCGTTTGGGAGAAAAATGCAAAAGTACAATGAAGCTTTTCCTTGCCGATATCTCTCTTTTGCAAAGAGATAGGCATTGGAAAATGCAGGGCTATAACGTGTAGATGAAGCACTAACAGTAGGCTTTAAAATTTTCATTCTAGTGTCTTTCGTTTGGGAGAAAAATGCAAAGGTACAATACAGCATTTCCTTGCCGATATCTCTCTTTTGCAAAGAGATAGGCATAGGAAAATTCAGGGCTATTACGTGTAGATGAAGCACTAAAAGGAGGCTTTAAAATTTTCATTCTAGTGTCTTTCGTTTGGGAGAAAAATGCAAAGGTACAATACAGCATTTCCTTGCCGATATCTCTCTTTTGCAAAGAGATAGGCATTGGAAAATTCAGGGCTATAACGTGTAGTTGAAGCACTAACAGGAGGCTTTAAAATTTTCATTCTAGTGTCTTTCGTTTGGGAGAAAAATGCAAAGGTACAATACAGTTTTTCCTTGCCGATATCTCTCTTTTGCAAAGAGATAGGCATTGGAAAATTCAGGGCTATAACGTGTAGATGAAGCACTAACAGGAGGCTTTAAAATTTTCATTCTAGTGTCTTTCGTTTGGGAGAAAAATGCAAAGGTACAATACAGCTTTTCCTTGCCAATATCTCTCTTTTGCAAAGAGCTAGGCATTGGAAAATTCAGGGCTATAACGTGTAGATGAAGCACTAACAGGAGGCTTTAAAATTTTCATTCTAGTGTCTTTCGTTTGGGAGAAAAATGCAAAAGTACAATGAAGCTTTTCCTTGCCGATATCTCTCTTTTGCAAAGAGATAGGCATTGGAAAATGCAGGGCTATAACGTGTAGATGAAGCACTAACAGTAGGCTTTAAAATTTTCATTCTAGTGTCTTTCGTTTGGGAGAAAAATGCAAAGGTACAATACAGCATTTCCTTGCCGATATCTCTCTTTTGCAAAGAGATAGGCATAGGAAAATTCAGGGCTATTACGTGTAGATGAAGCACTAACAGGAGGCTTTAAAATTTTCATTCTAGTGTCCTTCGTTTGGGAGAAAAATGCAATGGTACAAGACAGCTTTTCCTTGCCAATATCTCTCTTTTGCAAAGAGCTGCGCATTTGAAAATTCAGGGCTATGTCGTGTAGATGATGGCCTAACAGGAGGCTTTAAAATTTTCTTTCTAGTGTCCTTCGTTTGGGAGAAAAATGCAAAGGTACAAGACAGCTTTTCCTTGCCAATACCTCTCTTTTGCAAAGAGCTACGGATTGGAAAATTCAGGGCTATGTCGTGTAGATGATGGCCTAACAGGAGGCTTTAAAATTTTCTTTCTAGTGTCCTTCGTTTGGGAGAAACCAATATCTCTCTTTTGCAAAGAGCTACGCATTGGAAAATTCAGGGCTATGTCGTGTAGATGATGGCTTTAAAATTTTCATTCTAGTGTCCTTCGTTTGGGAGAAAAATGCAAAGGTACAAGACAGCTTTTCCTTGCCAATATCTCTCTTTTGCAAAGAGCTACGCATTGGAAAATTTAGGGCTATGTCGTGTAGATGATGGCCTAACAGGAGGCTTTAAAATTTTCTTTCTAGTGTCCTTCGTTTGGGAGAAAAATGCAAAGGTACAAGACAGCTTTTCCTTGCCAATATCTCTCTTTTGCAAAGAGCTGCGCATTGGAAAATTCAGGGCTATGTCGTGTAGATGATGGCCTAACAGGAGGCTTTAAAATTTTCTTTCTAGTGTCCTTCGTTTGGGAGAAAAATGCAAAGGTACAAGACAGCTTTTCCTTGCCAATATCTCTATTTTGCAAAGAGCTACGCATTGGAAAATTCAGGGCTATGTCGTGTAGATGATGGCCTAACAGGAGGCTTTAAAATTTTCTTTCTAGTGACCTTCGTTTGGGAGAAAAATGCAAAGGTACAAGACAGCTTTTCCTTGCCAATATCTCTCTTTTGCAAAGAGCTGCGCATTGGAAAATTCAGGGCTATGTCGTGTAGATGATGGCCTAACAGGAGGCTTTAAAATGTTCTTTCTAGTGTCCTTCGTTTGGGAGAAAAATGCAATGGTACAAGACAGCTTTTCCTTGCCAATATCTCTCTTTTGCAAAGAGCTGCGCATTGGAAAATTCAGGGCTATGTCGTGTAGATGATGGCCTAACAGGAGGCTTTAAAATTTTCTTTCTAGTGTCCTTCGTTTGGGAGAAAAATGCAAAGGTACAAGACAGCTTTTCCTTGCCAATATCTCTCTTTTGCAAAGAGCTACGCATTGGAAAATTCAGGGCTATGTCGTGTAGATGATGGCCTAACAGGTGGCTTTAAAATTTTCTTTCTAGTGTCCTTCGTTTGGGAGAAAAATGCAATGGTACAAGACAGCTTTTCCTTGCCAATATATCTCTTTTGCAAAGAGCTGCGCATTGGAAAATTCAGGGCTATGTCGTGTAGATGATGGCCTAACAGGAGGCTTTAAAATTTTCTTTCTAGTGTCCTTCGTTTGGGAGAAAAATGCAAAGGTACAAGACAGCTTTTACTTGCCAATATCTCTCTTTTGCAAAGAGCTGCGGATTGGAAAATTCAGGGCTATGTCGTGTAGATGATGGCCTAACAGGAGGCTTTAAAATTTTCTTTCTAGTGTCCTTCGTTTGGGAGAAAAATGCAAAGGTACAAGACAGCTTTTCCTTGCCAATATCTCTCTTTTGCAAAGAGCTACGCATTGGAAAATTCAGGGCTATGTCGTGTAGATGATGGCCTAACAGGAGGCTTTAAAATTTTCTTTCTAGTGTCCTTCGTTTGGGAGAAAAATGCAAAGGTACAAGACAGCTTTTCCTTGCCAATATCTCTCTTTTGCAAAGAGCTGCGCATTGGAAAATTCAGGGCTATGTCGTGTAGATGATGGCCTAACAGGAGGCTTTAAAATGTTCTTTCTAGTGTCCTTCGTTTGGGAGAAAAATGCAATGGTACAAGACAGCTTTTCCTTGCCAATATCTCTCTTTTGCAAAGAGCTGCGCATTGGAAAATTCAGGGCTATGTCGTGTAGATGATGGCCTAACAGGAGGCTTTAAAATTTTCTTTCTAGTGTCCTTCGTTTGGGAGAAAAATGCAAAGGTACAAGACAGCTTTTCCTTGCCAATATCTCTCTTTTGCAAAGAGCTACTCATTGGAAAATTCAGGGCTATGTCGTGTAGATGATGGCCTAACAGGAGGCTTTAAAATTTTCTTTCTAGTGACCTTCGTTTGGGAGAAAAATGCAAAGGTACAAGACAGCTTTTCCTTGCCAATATCTCTCTTTTGCAAAGAGCTGCGCATTGGAAAATTCAGGGCTATGTCGTGTAGATGATGGCCTAACAGGAGGCTTTAAAATTTTCTTTCTAGTGTCCTTCGTTTGGGAGAAAAATGCAAAGGTACAAGACAGCTTTTCCTTGCCAATATCTCTCTTTTGCAAAGAGCTACTCATTGGAAAATTCAGGGCTATGTCGTGTAGATGACGGCCTAACAGGAGGCTTTAAAATTTTCTTTCTAGTGACCTTCGTTTGGGAGAAAAATGCAAAGGTACAAGACAGCTTTTCCTTGCCAATATCTCTCTTTTGCAAAGAGCTGCGCATTGGAAAATTCAGGGCTATGTCGTGTAGATGATGGCCTAACAGGAGGCTTTAAAATTTTCTTTCTAGTGTCCTTCAATTTGGGAGAAAAATGCAATGGTACAAGACAGCTTTTCCTTGCCAATATCTCTCTTTTGCAAAGAGCTGCGCATTGGAAAATTCAGGGCTATGTCGTGTAGATTATGGCCTAAAAGGAGGCTTTAAAATTTTCTTTCTAGTGACCTTCATTTGGGAGAAAAATGCAAAGGTACAAGACAGCTTTTCCTTGCCAATATCTCTCTTTTGCAAAGAGCTGCGCATTGGAAAATTCAGGGCTATGTCGTGTAGATGATGGCCTAACAGGAGGCTTTAAAATTTTCATTCTAGTGTCTTTCGTTTGGGAGAAAAATGCAAAAGTACAATGCTGCTTTTCCTTGCCGATATCTCTCTTTTGCAAAGAGATAGGCATTGGAAAATGCAGGGCTATAACGTGTAGATGAAGCACTAACAGGAGGCTTTAAAATTTTCATTCTAGTGTCTTTCGTTTGGGAGAAAAATGCAAAGGTACAATACAGCTTTTCCTTGCCGATATCTCTCTTTTGCAAAGAGATAGGCATTGGAAAATTCAGGGCTATAACGTGTAGATGAAGCACTAACAGGAGGCTTTAAAATTTTCATTCTAGTGTCTTTCGTTTGGGAGAAAAATGCAAAGGTACAATACAGCTTTTCCTTGCCAATATCTCTCTTTTGCAAAGAGCTACGGATTGGAAAATTCAGGGCTATGTCGTGTAGATGATGGCCTAACAGGAGGCTTTAAAATTTTCTTTCTAGTGTCCTTCGTTTGGGAGAAAAATGCAAAGGTACAAGACAGCTTTTCCTTGCCAATATCTCTCTTTTGCAAAGAGCTACGCATTGGAAAATTCAGGGCTATGTCGTGTAGATGATGGCCTAACAGGAGGCTTTAAAATTTTCTTTCTAGTGTCCTTCGTTTGGGAGAAAAATGCAAAGGTACAAGACAGCTTTTCCTTGCCAATATCTCTCTTTTGCAAAGAGCTACGCATTGGAAAATTCAGGGCTATGTCGTGTAGATGATGGCCTAACAGGAGGCTTTAAAATTTTCTTTCTAGTGTCCTTCGTTTGGGAGAAAAATGCAAAGGTACAAGACAGCTTTTCCTTGCCGATATCTCTCTTTTGCAAAGAGATAGGCATTGGAAAATTCTGGGCTATAACGTGTAGATGAAGCACTAACAGGAGGCTTTAAAATTTTCATTCTAGTGTCCTTCGTTTGGGAGAAAAATGCAAAGGTACAATACAGCTTTTCCTTGCCGATATCTCTCTTTTGCAAAGAGATAGGCATTGGAAAATTCAGGGCTATAACGTGTAGATGAAGCACTAATAGGAGGCTTTAAAATTTTCATTCTAGTGTCCTTCGTTTGGGAGAAAAATGCAAAGGTACAATACAGCTTTTCCTTGCCGATATCTCTCTTTTGCAAAGAGCTAGGCATTGGAAAATTCAGGGCATTAACGTGTAGATGAAGCACTAACAGTAGGCTTTAAAATTTTCATTCTAGTGTCTTTCGTTTGGGAGAAAAATGCACAGGTACAATGCAGCTTTTCCTTGCCGATATCTCTCTTTTGCAAAGAGATAGGCATTGGAAAATGCAGGGCTATAACGTGTAGATGAAGCACTAACAAGAGGCTTTAAAATTTTCATTCTAGTGTCTTTCGTTTGGGAGAAAAATGCAAAGGTACAATACAGCATTTCCTTGCCGATATCTCTCTTTTGCAAAGAGATAGGCATTGGAAAATTCAGGGCTATAACGTGTAGATGAAGCACTAACAGGAGGCTTTAAAGTTTTCATTCTAGTGTCTTTCGTTTGGGAGAAAAATGCAAAGGTACAATACAGCTTTTCCTTGCCGATATCTCTCTTTTGCAAAGAGATAGGCATTGGTAAATTCAGGGCTATAACGTGTAGATGAAGCACTAATAGGAGGCTTTAAAATTTTCATTCTAGTGTCTTTCGTTTGGGAGAAAAATGCAAAGGTACAATACAGCTTTTCCTTGCCGATATCTCTCTTTTGCAAAGAGATAGGCATTGGAAAATTCAGGGCTATAACGTGTAGATGAAGCACTAACAGGAGGCTTTAAAATTTTCATTCTAGTGTCCTTCGTTTGGGAGAAAACTGCAAAGGTACAATACAGCTTTTCCTTGCCGATATCTCTCTTTTGCAAAGAGATAGGCATTGGTAAATTCAGGGCTATAACGTGTAGATGAAGCACTAATAGGAGGCTTTAAAATTTTCATTCTAGTGTCCTTCGTTTGGGAGAAAAATGCAAAGGTACAATACAGCTTTTCCTTGCCGATATCTCTCTTTTGCAAAGAGATAGGCATTGGAAAATTCAGGGCTATAACGTGTAGATGAAGCACTAACAGGAGGCTTTAAAATTTTCATTCTAGTGTATTTCGTTTGGGAGAAAAATGCAAAGGTACAATACCGCTTTTCCTTGCCGATATCTCTCATTTGCAAAGAGCTAGGCATTGGAAAATTCAGGTCTATAACGTGTAGATGAAGCACTAATAGGAGGCTTTAAAATGTTCAATCTAGTGTCCTTCGTTTGGGAGAAAAATGCAAAGGTACAATACAGCTTTTCCTTGCCAATATCTCTCTTTTGCAAAGAGCTAGGCATTGGAAAATTCAGGGCTATAACGTGTAGATGAAGCACTAACAGGAGGCTTTAAAATTTTCATTCTAGTGTCTTTCGTTTGGGAGAAAAATGCAAAAGTACAATGCTGCTTTTCCTTGCCAATATCTCTCTTTTGCAAAGAGATAAGCATTGGAAAATTCAGGGCTATAACGTGTAGATGAAGCACTAACAGGAGGCTTTAAAATTTTCATTCTAGTGTCTTTCGTTTGGGAGAAAAATGCAAAGGTACAATACAGCATTTCCTTGCCGATATCTCTCTTTTGCAAAAAGATAGGCATTGGAAAATTCAGGGCTATAACGTGTAGATGAAGCACTAACAGGAGGCTTTAAAATTTTCATTCTAGTGTCTTTCGTTTGGGAGAAAAATGCAAAGGTACAATACAGCTTTTCCTTGCCGATATCTCTCTTTTGCAAAGAGATAGGCATTGGTAAATTCAGGGCTATAACGTGTAGATGAAGCACTAATAGGAGGCTTTAAAATTTTCATTCTAGTGTCTTTCGTTTGGGAGAAAAATGCAAAGGTACAATACAGCTTTTCCTTGCCGATATCTCTCTTTTGCAAAGAGATAGGCATTGGAAAATTCAGGGCTATAACGAGTAGATGAAGCACTAACAGGAGGCTTTAAAATTTTCATTCTAGTGTCCTTCGTTTGGGAGAAAACTGCAAAGGTACAATACAGCTTTTCCTTGCCGATATCTCTCTTTTGCAAAGAGATAGGCATTGGTAAATTCAGGGCTATAACGTGTAGATGAAGCACTAATAGGAGGCTTTAAAATTTTCATTCTAGTGTCCTTCGTTTGGGAGAAAAATGCAAAGGTACAATACAGCTTTTCCTTGCCGATATCTCTCTTTTGCAAAGAGATAGGCATTGGAAAATTCAGGGCTATAACGTGTAGATGAAGCACTAACAGGAGGCTTTAAAATTTTCATTCTAGTGTATTTCGTTTGGGAGAAAAATGCAAAGGTACAATACCGCTTCTCCTTGCCGATATCTCTCTTTTGCAAAGAGCTAGGCATTGGAAAATTCAGGGCTATAACGTGTAGATGAAGCACTAATAGGAGGCTTTAAAATGTTCAATCTAGTGTCTTCGTTTGGGAGAAAAATGCAAAGGTACAATACAGCTTTTCCTTGCCAATATCTCTCTTTTGCAAAGAGCTAGGCATTGGAAAATTCAGGGCTATAACGTGTAGATGAAGCACTAACAGGAGGCTTTAAAATTTTCATTCTAGTGTCTTTCGTTTGGGAGAAAAATGCAAAAGTACAATGCTGCTTTTCCTTGCCAATATCTCTCTTTTGCAAAGAGATAAGCATTGGAAAATTCAGGGCTATAACGTGTAGATGAAGCACTAACAGGAGGCTTTAAAATTTTCATTCTAGTGTCTTTCGTTTGGGAGAAAAATGCAAAGGTACAATACAGCTTTTCCTTGCCAATATCTCTCTTTTGCAAAGAGCTAGGCATTGGAAAATGCAGGGCTATAACGTGTAGATGAAGCACTAACAGGAGGCTTTACAATTTTCATTCTAGTGTCTTTCGTTTGGGAGAAAAATGCAAAGGTACAATGCTGCTTTTCCTTGCCGATATCTCTCTTTTGCAAAGAGATAGGCATTGGAAAATGCAGGGCTATAACGTGTAGATGAAGCACTAACAGGAGGCTTTAAAATTTTCATTCTAGTGTCTTTCGTTTGGGAGAAAAATGCAAAGGTACAATACAGCTTTTCCTTGCCGATATCTCTCTTTTGCAAAGAGATAGGCATTGGAAAATTCAGGGCTATAACGTGTAGATGAAGCACTAACAGGAGGCTTTAAAATTTTCATTCTAGTGTCTTTCGTTTGGGAGAAAAATGCAAAGGTACAATACAGCTTTTCCTTGCCGATATCTCTCTTTTGCAAAGAGATAGGCATTGGAAAATTCAGGGCTATAACGTGTAGATGAAGCACTAACAGGGGGCTTTAAAATTTTCATTCTAGTGTCCTTCGTTTGGGAGAAAACTGCAAAGGTACAATACAGCTTTTCCTTGCCGATAGCTCTCTTTTGCAAAGAGATAGGCATTGAAAAATTCAGGGCTATAACGTGTAGATGAAGCACTAATAGGAGGCTTTAAAATTTTCATTCTAGTGTCCTTCGTTTGGGAGAAAAATGCAAAGGTACAATACAGCTTTTCCTTGCCGATATCTCTCTTTTGCAAAGAGATAGGCATTGGAAAATTCAGGGCTATAACGTGTAGATGAAGCACTAACAGGAGGCTTTAAAATTTTCATTCTAGTGTCTTTCGTTTGGGAGAAAAATGCAAAGGTACAATACCGCTTTTCCTTGCCGATATCTCTCTTTTGCAAAGAGCTAGGCATTGGAAAATTCAGGGCTATAACGTGTAGATGAAGCACTAATAGGAGGCTTAAAAATTTTCAATCTAGTGTCCTTCGTTTGGGAGAAAAATGCAAAGGTACAATACAGCTTTTCCTTGCCAATATCTCTCTTTTGCAAAGAGCTAGGCATTGGAAAATTCAGGGCTATAACGTGTAGATGAAGCACTAACAGGAGGCTTTAAAATTTTCATTCTAGTGTCTTTCGTTTGGGAGAAAAATGCAAAAGTACAATGCTGCTTTTCCTTGCCGATATCTCTCTTTTGCAAAGAGATAAGCATTGGAAAATTCAGGGCTATAACGTGTAGATGAAGCACTAACAGGAGGCTTTAAAATTTTCATTCTAGTGTCTTTCGTTTGGGAGAAAAATGCAAAGGTACAATACAGCTTTTCCTTGCCAATATCTCTCTTTTGCAAAGAGCTAGGCATTGGAAAATGCAGGGCTATAACGTGTAGATGAAGCACTAAAAGGAGGCTTTACAATTTTCATTCTAGTGTCTTTCGTTTGGGAGAAAAATGCAAAGGTACAATGCTGCTTTTCCTTGCCGATATCTCTCTTTTGCAAAGAGATAGGCATTGGAAAATGCAGGGCTATAACGTGTAGATGAAGCACTAACAGGAGGCTTTAAAATTTTCATTCTAGTGTCCTTCGTTTGGGAGAAAAATGCAAAAGTACAATACAGCTTTTCCTTGCCAATATCTCTCTTTTGCAAAGAGCTAGGCATTGGAAAATTCAGGGCTATACCGTGTAGATGAAGCACTAACAGGAGGCTTTTAAATTTTCATTCTAGTGTCCTTCGTTTGGTAGAAAAATGCAAAGGTACAATACAGCTTTTCCTTGCCGATATCTCTCTTTTGCAAAGAGATAGGCATTGGAAAATTCAGGGCTATAACGTGTAGATGAAGCACTAACAGGAGGCTTTAAAATTTTCATTCTAGTGTCTTTCGTTTGGGAGAAAAATGCAAAGGTACAATACAGCTTTTCCTTGCCGATATCTCTCTTTTGCAAAGAGATAGGCATTGGAAAATTCTGGGCTATAACGTGTAGATGAAGCACTAACAGGAGGCTTTAAAATTTTCATTCTAGTGTCCTTCGTTTGGGAGAAAAATGCAAAGGTACAATACAGCTTTTCCTTGCCGATATCTCTCTTTTGCAAAGAAATAGGCATTGGAAAATTCAGGGCTATAACGTGTAGATGAAGCACTAATAGGAGGCTTTAAAATTTTCATTCTAGTGTCCTTCGTTTGGGAGAAAAATGCAAAGGTACAATAAAGCTTTTCCTTGCCGATATCTCTCTTTTGCAAAGAAATAGGCATTGGAAAATTCAGGGCTATAACGTGTAGATGAAGCACTAACAGGAGGCTTTAAAATTTTCATTCTAGTGTCTTTCGTTTGGGAGAAAAATGCAAAGGTACAATACAGCTTTTCCTTGCCGATATCTCTCTTTTGCAAAGAGATAGGCATTGGAAAATTCTGGGCTATAACGTGTAGATGAAGCACTAACAGGAGGCTTTAAAATTTTCATTCTAGTGTCTTTCGTTTGGGAGAAAAATGCAAAGGTACAATACAGCTTTTCCTTGCCAATATCTCTCTTTTGCAAAGAGCTAGGCATTGGAAAATGCAGGGCTATAACGTGTAGATGAAGCACTAACAGGAGGCTTTACAATTTTCATTCTAGTGTCTTTCGTTTGGGAGAAAAATGCAAAGGTACAATGCTGCTTTTCCTTGCCGATATCTCTCTTTTGCAGAGATAGGCATTGGAAAATGCAGGGCTATAACGTGTAGATGAAGCACTAACAGGAGGCTTTAAAATTTTCATTCTAGTGTCCTTCGTTTGGGAGAAAAATGCAAAAGTACAATACAGCTTTTCCTTGCCAATATCTCTCTTTTGCAAAGAGCTAGGCATTGGAAAATTCAGGGCTATACCGTGTAGATGAAGCACTAACAGGAGGCTTTTAAATTTTCATTCTAGTGTCTTTCGTTTGGTAGAAAAATGCAAAGGTACAATACAGCTTTTCCTTGCCGATATCTCTCTTTTGCAAAGAGATAGGCATTGGAAAATTCAGGGCTATAACGTGTAGATGAAGCACTAACAGGAGGCTTTAAAATTTTCATTCTAGTGTCTTTCGTTTGGGAGAAAAATGCAAAGGTACAATACAGCTTTTCCTTGCCGATATCTCTATTTTGCAAAGAGCTACGCATTGGAAAATTCAGGGCTATGTCGTGTAGATGATGGCCTAACAGGAGGCTTTAAAATTTTCTTTCTAGTGTCCTTCGTTTGGGAGAAAAATGCAAAGGTACAAGACAGCTTTTCCTTGCCAATATCTCTATTTTGCAAAGAGCTACGCATTGGAAAATTCAGGGCTATGTCGTGTAGATGATGGCCTAACAGGAGGCTTTAAAATTTTCTTTCTAGTGACCTTCGTTTGGGAGAAAAATGCAAAGGTACAAGACAGCTTTTCCTTGCCAATATCTCTCTTTTGCAAAGAGCTGCGCATTGGAAAATTCAGGGCTATGTCGTGTAGATGATGGCCTAACAGGAGGCTTTAAAATGTTCTTTCTAGTGTCCTTCGTTTGGGAGAAAAATGCAATGGTACAAGACAGCTTTTCCTTGCCAATATCTCTCTTTTGCAAAGAGCTGCGCATTGGAAAATTCAGGGCTATGTCGTGTAGATGATGGCCTAACAGGAGGCTTTAAAATTTTCTTTCTAGTGTCCTTCGTTTGGGAGAAAAATGCAAAGGTACAAGACAGCTTTTCCTTGCCAATATCTCTCTTTTGCAAAGAGCTACGCATTGGAAAATTCAGGGCTATGTCGTGTAGATGATGGCCTAACAGGTGGCTTTAAAATTTTCTTTCTAGTGTCCTTCGTTTGGGAGAAAAATGCAATGGTACAAGACAGCTTTTCCTTGCCAATATATCTCTTTTGCAAAGAGCTGCGCATTGGAAAATTCAGGGCTATGTCGTGTAGATGATGGCCTAACAGGAGGCTTTAAAATTTTCTTTCTAGTGTCCTTCGTTTGGGAGAAAAATGCAAAGGTACAAGACAGCTTTTACTTGCCAATATCTCTCTTTTGCAAAGAGCTACGGATTGGAAAATTCAGGGCTATGTCGTGTAGATGATGGCCTAACAGGAGGCTTTAAACTTTTCTTTCTAGTGTCCTTCGTTTGGGAGAAAAATGCAAAGGTACAAGACAGCTTTTCCTTGCCAATATCTCTCTTTTGCAAAGAGCTACGCATTGGAAAATTCAGGGCTATGTCGTGTAGATGATGGCCTAACAGGAGGCTTTAAAATTTTCTTTCTAGTGTCCTTCGTTTGGGAGAAAAATGCAAAGGTACAAGACAGCTTTTCCTTGCCAATATCTCTCTTTTGCAAAGAGCTGCGCATTGGAAAATTCAGGGCTATGTCGTGTAGATGATGGCCTAACAGGAGGCTTTAAAATGTTCTTTCTAGTGTCCTTCGTTTGGGAGAAAAATGCAATGGTACAAGACAGCTTTTCCTTGCCAATATCTCTCTTTTGCAAAGAGCTGCGCATTGGAAAATTCAGGGCTATGTCGTGTAGATGATGGCCTAACAGGAGGCTTTAAAATTTTCTTTCTAGTGTCCTTCGTTTGGGAGAAAAATGCAAAGGTACAAGACAGCTTTTCCTTGCCAATATCTCTCTTTTGCAAAGAGCTACTCATTGGAAAATTCAGGGCTATGTCGTGTAGATGATGGCCTAACAGGAGGCTTTAAAATTTTCTTTCTAGTGACCTTCGTTTGGGAGAAAAATGCAAAGGTACAAGACAGCTTTTCCTTGCCAATATCTCTCTTTTGCAAAGAGCTGCGCATTGGAAAATTCAGGGCTATGTCGTGTAGATGATGGCCTAACAGGAGGCTTTAAAATTTTCTTTCTAGTGTCCTTCGTTTGGGAGAAAAATGCAAAGGTACAAGACAGCTTTTCCTTGCCAATATCTCTCTTTTGCAAAGAGCTACTCATTGGAAAATTCAGGGCTATGTCGTGTAGATGACGGCCTAACAGGAGGCTTTAAAATTTTCTTTCTAGTGACCTTCGTTTGGGAGAAAAATGCAAAGGTACAAGACAGCTTTTCCTTGCCAATATCTCTCTTTTGCAAAGAGCTGCGCATTGGAAAATTCAGGGCTATGTCGTGTAGATGATGGCCTAACAGGAGGCTTTAAAATTTTCTTTCTAGTGTCCTTCAATTTGGGAGAAAAATGCAATGGTACAAGACAGCTTTTCCTTGCCAATATCTCTCTTTTGCAAAGAGCTGCGAATTGGAAAATTCAGGGCTATGTCGTGTAGATTATGGCCTAACAGGAGGCTTTAAAATTTTCTTTCTAGTGACCTTCATTTGGGAGAAAAATGCAAAGGTACAAGACAGCTTTTCCTTGCCAATATCTCTCTTTTGCAAAGAGCTGCGCATTGGAAAATTCAGGGCTATGTCGTGTAGATGATGGCCTAACAGGAGGCTTTAAAATTTTCATTCTAGTGTCTTTCGTTTGGGAGAAAAATGCAAAAGTACAATGCTGCTTTTCCTTGCCGATATCTCTCTTTTGCAAAGAGATAGGCATTGGAAAATGCAGGGCTATAACGTGTAGATGAAGCACTAACAGGAGGCTTTAAAATTTTCATTCTAGTGTCTTTCGTTTGGGAGAAAAATGCAAAGGTACAATACAGCTTTTCCTTGCCGATATCTCTCTTTTGCAAAGAGATAGGCATTGGAAAATTCAGGGCTATAACGTGTAGATGAAGCACTAACAGGAGGCTTTAAAATTTTCATTCTAGTGTCTTTCGTTTGGGAGAAAAATGCAAAGGTACAATACAGCTTTTCCTTGCCAATATCTCTCTTTTGCAAAGAGCTACGGATTGGAAAATTCAGGGCTATGTCGTGTAGATGATGGCCTAACAGGAGGCTTTAAAATTTTCTTTCTAGTGTCCTTCGTTTGGGAGAAAAATGCAAAGGTACAAGACAGCTTTTCCTTGCCAATATCTCTCTTTTGCAAAGAGCTACGCATTGGAAAATTCAGGGCTATGTCGTGTAGATGATGGCCTAACAGGAGGCTTTAAAATTTTCTTTCTAGTGTCCTTCGTTTGGGAGAAAAATGCAAAGGTACAAGACAGCTTTTCCTTGCCAATATCTCTCTTTTGCAAAGAGCTACGCATTGGAAAATTCAGGGCTATGTCGTGTAGATGATGGCCTAACAGGAGGCTTTAAAATTTTCTTTCTAGTGTCCTTCGTTTGGGAGAAAAATGCAAAGGTACAAGACAGCTTTTCCTTGCCGATATCTCTCTTTTGCAAAGAGATAGGCATTGGAAAATTCTGGGCTATAACGTGTAGATGAAGCACTAACAGGAGGCTTTAAAATTTTCATTCTAGTGTCCTTCGTTTGGGAGAAAAATGCAAAGGTACAATACAGCTTTTCCTTGCCGATATCTCTCTTTTGCAAAGAGATAGGCATTGGAAAATTCAGGGCTATAACGTGTAGATGAAGCACTAATAGGAGGCTTTAAAATTTTCATTCTAGTGTCCTTCGTTTGGGAGAAAAATGCAAAGGTACAATACAGCTTTTCCTTGCCGATATCTCTCTTTTGCAAAGAGCTAGGCATTGGAAAATTCTGGGCATTAACGTGTAGATGAAGCACTAACAGTAGGCTTTAAAATTTTCATTCTAGTGTCTTTCGTTTGGGAGAAAAATGCACAGGTACAATGCAGCTTTTCCTTGCCGATATCTCTCTTTTGCAAAGAGATATGCATTGGAAAATGCAGGGCTATAACGTGTAGATGAAGCACTAACAAGAGGCTTTAAAATTTTCATTCTAGTGTCTTTCGTTTGGGAGAAAAATGCAAAGGTACAATACAGCATTTCCTTGCCGATATCTCTCTTTTGC
Source organism: Pseudophryne corroboree (assembly GCF_028390025.1). Lineage (NCBI taxonomy): Eukaryota > Metazoa > Chordata > Amphibia > Anura > Myobatrachidae > Pseudophryne > Pseudophryne corroboree. Next base: position 315,612 of record NW_026969024.1, read on the forward strand.
AAAGAGATAGGCATTGGAAAATTCAGGGCTATAACGTGTAGATGAAGCACTAACAGGAGGCTTTAAAGTTTTCATTCTAGTGTCTTTCGTTTGGGAGAAAAATGCAAAGGTACAATACAGCTTTTCCTTGCCGATATCTCTCTTTTGCAAAGAGATAGGCATTGGTAAATTCAGGGCTATAACGTGTAGATGAAGCACTAATAGGAGGCTTTAAAATTTTCATTCTAGTGTCTTTCGTTTGGGAGAAAAATGCAAAGGTACAATACAGCTTTTCCTTGCCGATATCTCTCTTTTGCAAAGAGATAGGCATTGGAAAATTCAGGGCTATAACGTGTAGATGAAGCACTAACAGGAGGCTTTAAAATTTTCATTCTAGTGTCCTTCGTTTGGGAGAAAACTGCAAAGGTACAATACAGCTTTTCCTTGCCGATATCTCTCTTTTGCAAAGAGATAGGCATTGGTAAATTCAGGGCTATAACGTGTAGATGAAGCACTAATAGGAGGCTTTAAAATTTTCATTCTAGTGTCCTTCGTTTGGGAGAAAAATGCAAAGGTACAATACAGCTTTTCCTTGCCGATATCTCTCTTTTGCAAAGAGATAGGCATTGGAAAATTCAGGGCTATAACGTGTAGATGAAGCACTAACAGGAGGCTTTAAAATTTTCATTCTAGTGTATTTCGTTTGGGAGAAAAATGCAAAGGTACAATACCGCTTTTCCTTGCCGATATCTCTCTTTTGCAAAGAGCTAGGCATTGGAAAATTCAGGTCTATAACGTGTAGATGAAGCACTAATAGGAGGCTTTAAAATGTTCAATCTAGTGTCCTTCGTTTGGGAGAAAAATGCAAAGGTACAATACAGCTTTTCCTTGCCAATATCTCTCTTTTGCAAAGAGCTAGGCATTGGAAAATTCAGGGCTATAACGTGTAGATGAAGCACTAACAGGAGGCTTTAAAATTTTCATTCTAGTGTCTTTCGTTTGGGAGAAAAATGCAAAAGTACAATGCTGCTTTTCCTTGCCAATATCTCTCTTTTGCAAAGAGATAAGCATTGGAAAATTCAGGGCTATAACGTGTAGATGAAGCACTAACAGGAGGCTTTAAAATTTTCATTCTAGTGTCTTTCGTTTGGGAGAAAAATGCAAAGGTACAATACAGCATTTCCTTGCCGATATCTCTCTTTTGCAAAGAGATAGGCATTGGAAAATTCAGGGCTATAACGTGTAGATGAAGCACTAACAGGAGGCTTTAAAATTTTCATTCTAGTGTCTTTCGTTTGGGAGAAAAATGCAAAGGTACAATACAGCTTTTCCTTGCCGATATCTCTCTTTTGCAAAGAGATAGGCATTGGTAAATTCAGGGCTATAACGTGTAGATGAAGCACTAATAGGAGGCTTTAAAATTTTCATTCTAGTGTCTTTCGTTTGGGAGAAAAATGCAAAGGTACAATACAGCTTTTCCTTGCCGATATCTCTCTTTTGCAAAGAGATAGGCATTGGAAAATTCAGGGCTATAACGTGTAGATGAAGCACTAACAGGAGGCTTTAAAATTTTCATTCTAGTGTCCTTCGTTTGGGAGAAAACTGCAAAGGTACAATACAGCTTTTCCTTGCCGATATCTCTCTTTTGCAAAGAGATAGGCATTGGTAAATTCAGGGCTATAACGTGTAGATGAAGCACTAATAGGAGGCTTTAAAATTTTCATTCTAGTGTCCTTCGTTTGGGAGAAAAATGCAAAGGTACAATACAGCTTTTCCTTGCCGATATCTCTCTTTTGCAAAGAGATAGGCATTGGAAAATTCAGGGCTATAACGTGTAGATGAAGCACTAACAGGAGGCTTTAAAATTTTCATTCTAGTGTATTTCGTTTGGGAGAAAAATGCAAAGGTACAATACCGCTTCTCCTTGCCGATATCTCTCTTTTGCAAAGAGCTAGGCATTGGAAAATTCAGGGCTATAACGTGTAGATGAAGCACTAATAGGAGGCTTTAAAATGTTCAATCTAGTGTCTTCGTTTGGGAGAAAAATGCAAAGGTACAATACAGCTTTTCCTTGCCAATATCTCTCTTTTGCAAAGAGCTAGGCATTGGAAAATTCAGGGCTATAACGTGTAGATGAAGCACTAACAGGAGGCTTTAAAATTTTCATTCTAGTGTCTTTCGTTTGGGAGAAAAATGCAAAAGTACAATGCTGCTTTTCCTTGCCAATATCTCTCTTTTGCAAAGAGATAAGCATTGGAAAATTCAGGGCTATAACGTGTAGATGAAGCACTAACAGGAGGCTTTAAAATTTTCATTCTAGTGTCTTTCGTTTGGGAGAAAAATGCAAAGGTACAATACAGCTTTTCCTTGCCAATATCTCTCTTTTGCAAAGAGCTAGGCATTGGAAAATGCAGGGCTATAACGTGTAGATGAAGCACTAACAGGAGGCTTTACAATTTTCATTCTAGTGTCTTTCGTTTGGGAGAAAAATGCAAAGGTACAATGCTGCTTTTCCTTGCCGATATCTCTCTTTTGCAAAGAGATAGGCATTGAAAAATGCAGGGCTATAACGTGTAGATGAAGCACTAACAGGAGGCTTTAAAATTTTCATTCTAGTGTCTTTCGTTTGGGAGAAAAATGCAAAGGTACAATACAGCTTTTCCTTGCCGATATCTCTCTTTTGCAAAGAGATATTCATTGGAAAATTCAGGGCTATAACGTGTAGATGAAGCACTAACAGGAGGCTTTAAAATTTTCATTCTAGTGTCTTTCGTTTGGGAGAAAAATGCAAAGGTACAATACAGCTTTTCCTTGCCGATATCTCTCTTTTGCAAAGAGATAGGCATTGGAAAATTCAGGGCTATAACGTGTAGATGAAGCACTAACAGGAGGCTTTAAAATTTTCATTCTAGTGTATTTCGTTTGGGAGAAAAATGCAAAGGTACAATACCGCTTTTCCTTGCCGATATCTCTCTTTTGCAAAGAGCTAGGCATTGGAAAATTCAGGTCTATAACGTGTAGATGAAGCACTAATAGGAGGCTTTAAAATGTTCAATCTAGTGTCCTTCGTTTGGGAGAAAAATGCAAAGGTACAATACAGCTTTTCCTTGCCAATATCTCTCTTTTGCAAAGAGCTAGGCATTGGAAAATTCAGGGCTATAACGTGTAGATGAAGCACTAACAGGAGGCTTTAAAATTTTCATTCTAGTGTCTTTCGTTTGGGAGAAAAATGCAAAAGTACAATGCTGCTTTTCCTTGCCAATATCTCTCTTTTGCAAAGAGATAAGCATTGGAAAATTCAGGGCTATAACGTGTAGATGAAGCACTAACAGGAGGCTTTAAAATTTTCATTCTAGTGTCTTTCGTTTGGGAGAAAAATGCAAAGGTACAATACAGCATTTCCTTGCCGATATCTCTCTTTTGCAAAGAGATAGGCATTGGAAAATTCAGGGCTATAACGTGTAGATGAAGCACTAACAGGAGGCTTTAAAATTTTCATTCTAGTGTCTTTCGTTTGGGAGAAAAATGCAAAGGTACAATACAGCTTTTCCTTGCCGATATCTCTCTTTTGCAAAGAGATAGGCATTGGTAAATTCAGGGCTATAACGTGTAGATGAAGCACTAATAGGAGGCTTTAAAATTTTCATTCTAGTGTCTTTCGTTTGGGAGAAAAATGCAAAGGTACAATACAGCTTTTCCTTGCCGATATCTCTCTTTTGCAAAGAGATAGGCATTGGAAAATTCAGGGCTATAACGTGTAGATGAAGCACTAACAGGAGGCTTTAAAATTTTCATTCTAGTGTCCTTCGTTTGGGAGAAAACTGCAAAGGTACAATACAGCTTTTCCTTGCCGATATCTCTCTTTTGCAAAGAGATAGGCATTGGTAAATTCAGGGCTATAACGTGTAGATGAAGCACTAATAGGAGGCTTTAAAATTTTCATTCTAGTGTCCTTCGTTTGGGAGAAAAATGCAAAGGTACAATACAGCTTTTCCTTGCCGATATCTCTCTTTTGCAAAGAGATAGGCATTGGAAAATTCAGGGCTATAACGTGTAGATGAAGCACTAACAGGAGGCTTTAAAATTTTCATTCTAGTGTATTTCGTTTGGGAGAAAAATGCAAAGGTACAATACCGCTTCTCCTTGCCGATATCTCTCTTTTGCAAAGAGCTAGGCATTGGAAAATTCAGGGCTATAACGTGTAGATGAAGCACTAATAGGAGGCTTTAAAATGTTCAATCTAGTGTCTTCGTTTGGGAGAAAAATGCAAAGGTACAATACAGCTTTTCCTTGCCAATATCTCTCTTTTGCAAAGAGCTAGGCATTGGAAAATTCAGGGCTATAACGTGTAGATGAAGCACTAACAGGAGGCTTTAAAATTTTCATTCTAGTGTCTTTCGTTTGGGAGAAAAATGCAAAAGTACAATGCTGCTTTTCCTTGCCAATATCTCTCTTTTGCAAAGAGATAAGCATTGGAAAATTCAGGGCTATAACGTGTAGATGAAGCACTAACAGGAGGCTTTAAAATTTTCATTCTAGTGTCTTTCGTTTGGGAGAAAAATGCAAAGGTACAATACAGCTTTTCCTTGCCAATATCTCTCTTTTGCAAAGAGCTAGGCATTGGAAAATGCAGGGCTATAACGTGTAGATGAAGCACTAACAGGAGGCTTTACAATTTTCATTCTAGTGTCTTTCGTTTGGGAGAAAAATGCAAAGGTACAATGCTGCTTTTCCTTGCCGATATCTCTCTTTTGCAAAGAGATAGGCATTGGAAAATGCAGGGCTATAACGTGTAGATGAAGCACTAACAGGAGGCTTTAAAATTTTCATTCTAGTGTCTTTCGTTTGGGAGAAAAATGCAAAGGTACAATACAGCTTTTCCTTGCCGATATCTCTCTTTTGCAAAGAGATAGGCATTGGAAAATTCAGGGCTATAACGTGTAGATGAAGCACTAACAGGAGGCTTTAAAATTTTCATTCTAGTGTCTTTCGTTTGGGAGAAAAATGCAAAGGTACAATACAGCTTTTCCTTGCCGATATCTCTCTTTTGCAAAGAGATAGGCATTGGAAAATTCAGGGCTATAACGTGTAGATGAAGCACTAACAGGGGGCTTTAAAATTTTCATTCTAGTGTCCTTCGTTTGGGAGAAAACTGCAAAGGTACAATACAGCTTTTCCTTGCCGATAGCTCTCTTTTGCAAAGAGATAGGCATTGAAAAATTCAGGGCTATAACGTGTAGATGAAGCACTAATAGGAGGCTTTAAAATTTTCATTCTAGTGTCCTTCGTTTGGGAGAAAAATGCAAAGGTACAATACAGCTTTTCCTTGCCGATATCTCTCTTTTGCAAAGAGATAGGCATTGGAAAATTCAGGGCTATAACGTGTAGATGAAGCACTAACAGGAGGCTTTAAAATTTTCATTCTAGTGTATTTCGTTTGGGAGAAAAATGCAAAGGTACAATACCGCTTTTCCTTGCCGATATCTCTCTTTTGCAAAGAGCTAGGCATTGGAAAATTCAGGGCTATAACGTGTAGATGAAGCACTAATAGGAGGCTTAAAAATTTTCAATCTAGTGTCCTTCGTTTGGGAGAAAAATGCAAAGGTACAATACAGCTTTTCCTTGCCAATATCTCTCTTTTGCAAAGAGCTAGGCATTGGAAAATTCAGGGCTATAACGTGTAGATGAAGCACTAACAGGAGGCTTTAAAATTTTCATTCTAGTGTCTTTCGTTTGGGAGAAAAATGCAAAAGTACAATGCTGCTTTTCCTTGCCGATATCTCTCTTTTGCAAAGAGATAAGCATTGGAAAATTCAGGGCTATAACGTGTAGATGAAGCACTAACAGGAGGCTTTAAAATTTTCATTCTAGTGTCTTTCGTTTGGGAGAAAAATGCAAAGGTACAATACAGCTTTTCCTTGCCAATATCTCTCTTTTGCAAAGAGCTAGGCATTGGAAAATGCAGGGCTATAACGTGTAGATGAAGCACTAACAGGAGGCTTTACAATTTTCATTCTAGTGTCTTTCGTTTGGGAGAAAAATGCAAAGGTACAATGCTGCTTTTCCTTGCCGATATCTCTCTTTTGCAAAGAGATAGGCATTGGAAAATGCAGGGCTATAACGTGTAGATGAAGCACTAACAGGAGGCTTTAAAATTTTCATTCTAGTGTCCTTCGTTTGGGAGAAAAATGCAAAAGTACAATACAGCTTTTCCTTGCCAATATCTCTCTTTTGCAAAGAGCTAGGCATTGGAAAATTCAGGGCTATACCGTGTAGATGAAGCACTAACAGGAGGCTTTTAAATTTTCATTCTAGTGTCCTTCGTTTGGTAGAAAAATGCAAAGGTACAATACAGCTTTTCCTTGCCGATATCTCTCTTTTGCAAAGAGATAGGCATTGGAAAATTCTGGGCTATAACGTGTAGATGAAGCACTAACAGGAGGCTTTAAAATTTTCATTCTAGTGTCCTTCGTTTGGGAGAAAAATGCAAAGGTACAATACAGCTTTTCCTTGCCGATATCTCTCTTTTGCAAAGAAATAGGCATTGGAAAATTCAGGGCTATAACGTGTAGATGAAGCACTAATAGGAGGCTTTAAAATTTTCATTCTAGTGTCCTTCGTTTGGGAGAAAAATGCAAAGGTACAATAAAGCTTTTCCTTGCCGATATCTCTCTTTTGCAAAGAAATAGGCATTGGAAAATTCAGGGCTATAACGTGTAGATGAAGCACTAACAGGAGGCTTTAAAATTTTCATTCTAGTGTCTTTCGTTTGGGAGAAAAATGCAAAGGTACAATACAGCTTTTCCTTGCCGATATCTCTCTTTTGCAAAGAGATAGGCATTGGAAAATTCTGGGCTATAACGTGTAGATGAAGCACTAACAGGAGGCTTTAAAATTTTCATTCTAGTGTCTTTCGTTTGGGAGAAAAATGCAAAGGTACAATACAGCTTTTCCTTGCCAATATCTCTCTTTTGCAAAGAGCTAGGCATTGGAAAATGCAGGGCTATAACGTGTAGATGAAGCACTAACAGGAGGCTTTACAATTTTCATTCTAGTGTCTTTCGTTTGGGAGAAAAATGCAAAGGTACAATGCTGCTTTTCCTTGCCGATATCTCTCTTTTGCAAAGAGATAGGCATTGGAAAATGCAGGGCTATAACGTGTAGATGAAGCACTAACAGGAGGCTTTAAAATTTTCATTCTAGTGTCCTTCGTTTGGGAGAAAAATGCAAAAGTACAATACAGCTTTTCCTTGCCAATATCTCTCTTTTGCAAAGAGCTAGGCATTGGAAAATTCAGGGCTATACCGTGTAGATGAAGCACTAACAGGAGGCTTTTAAATTTTCATTCTAGTGTCTTTCGTTTGGTAGAAAAATGCAAAGGTACAATACAGCTTTTCCTTGCCGATATCTCTCTTTTGCAAAGAGATAGGCATTGGAAAATTCAGGGCTATAACGTGTAGATGAAGCACTAACAGGAGGCTTTAAAATTTTCATTCTAGTGTCTTTCGTTTGGGAGAAAAATGCAAAGGTACAATACAGCTTTTCCTTGCCGATATCTCTCTTTTGCAAAGAGATACTCATTGGAAAATTCAGGGCTATAACGTGTAGATGAAGCACTAATAGGAGGCTTTAAAATTTTCATTCTAGTGTCTTTCGTTTGGGAGAAAAATGCAAAGGTACAATACAGCTTTTCCTTGCCGATATCTCTCTTTTGCAAAGAGATAGACATTGGAAAATTCAGGGCTATAACGTGTAGATGAAGCACTAACAGGAGGCTTTAAAATTTTCATTCTAGTGTCCTTCGTTTGGGAGAAAACTGCAAAGGTACAATACAGCTTTTCCTTGCCGATATCTCTCTTTTGCAAAGAGATAGGCATTGGTAAATTCAGGGCTATAACGTGTAGATGAAGCACTAATAGGAGGCTTTAAAATTTTCATTCTAGTGTCCTTCGTTTGGGAGAAAAATGCAAAGGTACAATACAGCTTTTCCTTGCCGATATCTCTCTTTTGCAAAGAGATAGGCATTGGAAAATTCAGGGCTATAACGTGTAGATGAAGCACTAACAGGAGGCTTTAAAATTTTCATTCTAGTGTATTTCGTTTGGGAGAAAAATGCAAAGGTACAATACCGCTTTTCCTTGCCGATATCTCTCTTTTGCAAAGAGCTAGGCATTGGAAAATTCAGGTCTATAACGTGTAGATGAAGCACTAATAGGAGGCTTTAAAATGTTCAATCTAGTGTCCTTCGTTTGGGAGAAAAATGCAAAGGTACAATACAGCTTTTCCTTGCCAATATCTCTCTTTTGCTAAGAGCTAGGCATTGGAAAATTCAGGGCTATAACGTGTAGATGAAGCACTAACAGGAGGCTTTAAAATTTTCATTCTAGTGTCTTTCGTTTGGGAGAAAAATGCAAAAGTACAATGCTGCTTTTCCTTGCCAATATCTCTCTTTTGCAAAGAGATAAGCATTGGAAAATTCAGGGCTATAACGTGTAGATGAAGCACTAACAGGAGGCTTTAAAATTTTCATTCTAGTGTCTTTCGTTTGGGAGAAAAATGCAAAGGTACAATACAGCATTTCCTTGCCGATATCTCTCTTTTGCAAAGAGATAGGCATTGGAAAATTCAGGGCTATAACGTGTAGATGAAGCACTAACAGGAGGCTTTAAAATTTTCATTCTAGTGTCTTTCGTTTGGGAGAAAAATGCAAAGGTACAATACAGCTTTTCCTTGCCGATATCTCTCTTTTGCAAAGAGATAGGCATTGGTAAATTCAGGGCTATAACGTGTAGATGAAGCACTAATAGGAGGCTTTAAAATTTTCATTCTAGTGTCTTTCGTTTGGGAGAAAAATGCAAAGGTACAATACAGCTTTTCCTTGCCGATATCTCTCTTTTGCAAAGAGATAGGCATTGGAAAATTCAGGGCTATAACGTGTAGATGAAGCACTAACAGGAGGCTTTAAAATTTTCATTCGAGTGTCCTTCGTTTGGGAGAAAACTGCAAAGGTACAATACAGCTTTTCCTTGCCGATATCTCTCTTTTGCAAAGAGATAGGCATTGGAAAATGCAGGGCTATAACGTGTAGATGAAGCACTAACAGGAGGCTTTAAAATTTTCATTCTAGTGTCTTTCGTTTGGGAGAAAAATGCAAAGGTACAATACAGCTTTTCCTTGCCGATATCTCTCTTTTGCAAAGAGATAGGCATTGGAAAATTCAGGGCTATAACGTGTAGATGAAGCACTAACAGGAGGCTTTAAAATTTTCATTCTAGTGTCTTTCGTTTGGGAGAAAAATGCAAAGGTACAATACAGCATTTCCTTGCCGATATCTCTCTTTTGCAAAGAGATAGGCATTGGAAAATTCAGGGCTATAACGTGTAGATGAAGCACTAACAGGAGGCTTTAAAATTTTCATTCTAGTGTCTTTCGTTTGGGAGAAAAATGCAAAGGTACAATACAGCTTTTCCTTGCCGATATCTCTCTTTTGCAAAGAGATAGGCATTGGTAAATTCAGGGCTATAACGTGTAGATGAAGCACTAATAGGAGGCTTTAAAATTTTCATTCTAGTGTCTTTCGTTTGGGAGAAAAATGCAAAGGTACAATACAGCTTTTCCTTGCCGATATCTCTCTTTTGCAAAGAGATAGGCATTGGAAAATTCAGGGCTATAACGTGTAGATGAAGCACTAACAGGAGGCTTTAAAATTTTCATTCTAGTGTCCTTCGTTTGGGAGAAAACTGCAAAGGTACAATACAGCTTTTCCTTGCCGATATCTCTCTTTTGCAAAGAGATAGGCATTGGTAAATTCAGGGCTATAACGTGTAGATGAAGCACTAATAGGAGGCTTTAAAATTTTCATTCTAGTGTCCTTCGTTTGGGAGAAAAATGCAAAGGTACAATACAGCTTTTCCTTGCCGATATCTCTCTTTTGCAAAGAGATAGGCATTGGAAAATTCAGGGCTATAACGTGTAGATGAAGCACTAACAGGAGGCTTTAAAATTTTCATTCTAGTGTATTTCGTTTGGGAGAAAAATGCAAAGGTACAATACCGCTTTTCCTTGCCGATATCTCTCTTTTGCAAAGAGCTAGGCATTGGAAAATTCAGGGCTATAACGTGTAGATGAAGCACTAATAGGAGGCTTTAAAATGTTCAATCTAGTGTCCTTCGTTTGGGAGAAAAATGCAAAGGTACAATACAGCTTTTCCTTGCCAATATCTCTCTTTTGCAAAGAGCTAGGCATTGGAAAATTCAGGGCTATAACGTGTAGATGAAGCACTAACAGGAGGCTTTAAAATTTTCATTCTAGTGTCTTTCGTTTGGGAGAAAAATGCAAAAGTACAATGCTGCTTTTCCTTGCCAATATCTCTCTTTTGCAAAGAGATAAGCATTGGAAAATTCAGGGCTATAACGTGTAGATGAAGCACTAACAGGAGGCTTTAAAATTTTCATTCTAGTGTCTTTCGTTTGGGAGAAAAATGCAAAGGTACAATACAGCTTTTCCTTGCCAATATCTCTCTTTTGCAAAGAGCTAGGCATTGGAAAATGCAGGGCTATAACGTGTAGATGAAGCACTAACAGGAGGCTTTACAATTTTCATTCTAGTGTCTTTCGTTTGGGAGAAAAATGCAAAGGTACAATGCTGCTTTTCCTTGCCGATATCTCTCTTTTGCAAAGAGATAGGCATTGGAAAATGCAGGGCTATAACGTGTAGATGAAGCACTAACAGGAGGCTTTAAAATTTTCATTCTAGTGTCTTTCGTTTGGGAGAAAAATGCAAAGGTACAATACAGCTTTTCCTTGCCGATATCTCTCTTTTGCAAAGAGATAGGCATTGGAAAATTCAGGGCTATAACGTGTAGATGAAGCACTAACAGGAGGCTTTAAAATTTTCATTCTAGTGTCTTTCGTTTGGGAGAAAAATGCAAAGGTACAATACAGCTTTTCCTTGCCGATATCTCTCTTTTGCAAAGAGATAGGCATTGGAAAATTCAGGGCTATAACGTGTAGATGAAGCACTAACAGGGGGCTTTAAAATTTTCATTCTAGTGTCCTTCGTTTGGGAGAAAACTGCAAAGGTACAATACAGCTTTTCCTTGCCGATAGCTCTCTTTTGCAAAGAGATAGGCATTGAAAAATTCAGGGCTATAACGTGTAGATGAAGCACTAACAGGAGGCTTTAAAATTTTCATTCTAGTGTCCTTCGTTTGGGAGAAAAATGCAAAGGTACAATACAGCTTTTCCTTGCCGATATCTCTCTTTTGCAAAGAGATAGGCATTGGAAAATTCAGGGCTATAACGTGTAGATGAAGCACTAACAGGAGGCTTTAAAATTTTCATTCTAGTGTATTTCGTTTGGGAGAAAAATGCAAAGGTACAATACAGCTTTTCCTTGCCGATATCTCTCTTTTGCAAAGAGATAGGCATTGGAAAATTCTGGGCTATAACGTGTAGATGAAGCACTAACAGGAGGCTTTAAAATTTTCATTCTAGTGTCCTTCGTTTGGGAGAAAAATGCAAAGGTACAATACAGCTTTTCCTTGCCGATATCTCTCTTTTGCAAAGAAATAGGCATTGGAAAATTCAGGGCTATAACGTGTAGATGAAGCACTAATAGGAGGCTTTAAAATTTTCATTCTAGTGTCCTTCGTTTGGGAGAAAAATGCAAAGGTACAATAAAGCTTTTCCTTGCCGATATCTCTCTTTTGCAAAGAAATAGGCATTGGAAAATTCAGGGCTATAACGTGTAGATGAAGCACTAACAGGAGGCTTTAAAATTTTCATTCTAGTGTCTTTCGTTTGGGAGAAAAATGCAAAGGTACAATACAGCTTTTCCTTGCCGATATCTCTCTTTTGCAAAGAGATAGGCATTGGAAAATTCTGGGCTATAACGTGTAGATGAAGCACTAACAGGAGGCTTTAAAATTTTCATTCTAGTGTCTTTCGTTTGGGAGAAAAATGCAAAGGTACAATACAGCTTTTCCTTGCCAATATCTCTCTTTTGCAAAGAGCTAGGCATTGGAAAATGCAGGGCTATAACGTGTAGATGAAGCACTAACAGGAGGCTTTACAATTTTCATTCTAGTGTCTTTCGTTTGGGAGAAAAATGCAAAGGTACAATGCTGCTTTTCCTTGCCGATATCTCTCTTTTGCAAAGAGATAGGCATTGGAAAATGCAGGGCTATAACGTGTAGATGAAGCACTAACAGGAGGCTTTAAAATTTTCATTCTAGTGTCCTTCGTTTGGGAGAAAAATGCAAAAGTACAATACAGCTTTTCCTTGCCAATATCTCTCTTTTGCAAAGAGCTAGGCATTGGAAAATTCAGGGCTATACCGTGTAGATGAAGCACTAACAGGAGGCTTTTCAATTTTCATTCTAGTGTCTTTCGTTTGGTAGAAAAATGCAAAGGTACAATACAGCTTTTCCTTGCCGATATCTCTCTTTTGCAAAGAGATAGGCATTGGAAAATTCAGGGCTATAACGTGTAGATGAAGCACTAACAGGAGGCTTTAAAATTTTCATTCTAGTGTCTTTCGTTTGGGAGAAAAATGCAAAGGTACAATACAGCTTTTCCTTGCCGATATCTCTCTTTTGCAAAGAGATAGGCATTGGAAAATTCTGGGCTATAACGTGTAGATGAAGCACTAACAGGAGGCTTTAAAATTTTCATTCTAGTGTCCTTCGTTTGGGAGAAAAATGCAAAGGTACAATACAGCTTTTCCTTGCCGATATCTCTCTTTTGCAAAGAAATAGGCATTGGAAAATTCAGGGCTATAACGTGTAGATGAAGCACTAATAGGAGGCTTTAAAATTTTCATTCTAGTGTCCTTCGTTTGGGAGAAAAATGCAAAGGTACAATAAAGCTTTTCCTTGCCGATATCTCTCTTTTGCAAAGAAATAGGCATTGGAAAATTCAGGGCTATAACGTGTAGATGAAGCACTAACAGGAGGCTTTAAAATTTTCATTCTAGTGTCTTTCGTTTGGGAGAAAAATGCAAAGGTACAATACAGCTTTTCCTTGCCGATATCTCTCTTTTGCAAAGAGCTAGGCATTGGAAAATTCAGGGCTATAACGTGTAGATGAAGCACTAACAGTAGGCTTTAAAATTTTCATTCCCAATGGGGATGGCTTCCCGGGAGGTAACCCCTATTGAGTGAAGGGAGTATATAGGATACGACCCAGTGGTACCTGACGACATAGATACTAACAGCTATTTAATAACATTACGCTAGAAAGTGATTATTAGCAACATATATATCTATATAAACAACCCCGCCAGGGTTGTGCCTTCAAAAATAATCACACACGGACACGCTTTTTAAACCTTTTTTTCACATCTCTTTATTTTTCTTATGCACATGTATGTTAGTTCTGTGATTTTAACCTTTATGTTTCACTGCAGTTTGGGATAATAATATTAATATTTATCCAATTTTAATACATACTTAATAAAGGTTATATTTTATGATTCATTCATTCTGTCCAGTGCGTCAACAGTGCAGATTTCTTCTTGTTTTTTCTCCCAAATTCTATAACAATGACAGTAAATGTTGTTTCTTTTCAAACAGAACTTTCTTGACCATGCTACTTGCTTGAAAGATCTGGGAGCACATGGAAAACAGTACAAACCATGCAGTATCACAAGAGCCTTTATTTGATCTTTCATGAAGATAGAGCAGAATTGAGGACACGTCAACAATTTCTGCCGAAGGTGGTTCATCTTTCCACATGGTGCCTTTGGCCACTGACACCTTCGTTGAGTCAAAGTCTCTGGCTGTGGTCAGAACTTTGAAAATTTATGTCACCAGAACGGTTCAGATTAGGAAAACAGAGGCTCTGTTTGTCCTGTATGCTCCCAACAGGATTGGGTGTCCTGCTTCCATGTAGACCATTATGCGCTGGATCTGTGGTAAGATTCAGCATGCTCATTCCATGGCAGGATTGCCGTTACTGAATTAGGTGAAGACCCATTCTACTAGAAAGGTGGGTTCATCCTGGGCAGCTGGTCGGGGAGTCTCGGCATTGCAACTTTGCCGAGCAGCTATTTAGTAAACACTTTTGCTAAGTTTTACAAGTTTGATACCTTGGCTGATGATAACCTCAAGTTGGGTCATTCGGTGCTGCAGAGTCGTACGCACTCTCCCACCCGTTCAAGAGCTTTGGTATAACCCCATGGTTCTTAATGTGACCCCAGCATCCTCTAGGCCGTATGAGAAAATAGGATTTTAATACCTACCGGTAAATCCTTTTCTCTTAGTCCGTAGAGGATGCTGGGCACCCGTCCCAGTCCATACTGTGTCTGCAGTTATTACTTGTGGTTATACACATGTTATGTTATGGTTCTGGTCAGCTTTTTGCTGCAATTGTTCATGCCGTTGGCTTGTGTTCTGTTGAATGCCACGTTCTGCGGCATGCTTAAGGTGTGAGCTGGTAAGATGCTCACCTTAGTTTAACAATAAATCCTTTCCTCGAAATGTCCGTCTCCCTGGGCACAGTTCCTATAACTGGAGTCTGGAGGAGGGGCATAGAGGGAGGAGCCAGTTCACACCCTTTGAAAGTCTTAAAGTGCCCATGTCTCTTGCGGATCCCGTCTATACCCCATGGTTCTTAATGTGACCCCAGCATCCTCTACGGACTAAGAGAAAAGGATGCCCTTGCGCACTATCCTGACTTCTCCTCCCGTCTGCTTACTTTGTGCCTTCCAACGCACAATGCGAACTACAGGTGGTGCTGCAGGGCCCACACCCTTTTACTTGCCTTACAGAACAGCTCTGGAGCTGTTACAGTGCCCAGCTGCTGCAAGAAATCAGCTTGAATGCTTCAGGGGATGGGGCATGGCCAACATGAGCCCCACACCAAAGGAGGGTGGGGGTGTTTAATGCGAACTAGGGGTCATCCAAGCACCGCAAAAGGCCGCCATGCCCTGCATGCCCCTTTTCTCTTTTCATATGCAGATGAGGGTTCCAGCCAACTTTGGCCCACATCTTGGATGACATCACCGTATGCAAATTCGTCTTCTGCAGACCTTCCCCCAGGAATGCTTGTACTAGTTGTTGCATATGGTTTGATATTTGATGGTGCTTCAATATTAGGCAGCCTTCCACCCTCCCATGTTCATCTGAACAGATGTGGTCTCCCTGCAGTTGTTGTCCCCAGACGAGAGTTCCCTTGTGCGTCCTCAGTTGAATCTCCTTAACTTGACGGGGGAGGGGCTGCCCGAGCAGCCACCCTCCCCAGCCCTATCCCAACTCATACTTATTTTGCATATGAGATCTCTTGATCATGAAGATTGTTCTCACAGGGTGAGGTTCATCCATTATATTTTAAAATAGGAAGGTACAAATTACATATTTGAATTGCATCTATGTGCTGGATTCAAATGTCCCCCCCCCCCCTTCCTTTCTCAATTGTGCCCGTCAGCAGCTATTCTAAGGTTGCTGCCAATGGGTGTGACACATTAATTTCTTCTGTGGGGTACACTGGACTCCACAAGGATTCACATTGGGGTGTAGAGTAGGATCTTGATCTGAGGCACCAACCGGCTCAAAGCTTTTGACTGTTCCCAAGATGCTCAGCGCATCCTCCTCTATAACCCCGCTTCCATGAACAGGGAGCTCAGTTTGTAGTTGGTGCCTTCAGTAGCAGGCCACTTAACAGGGGCCTGCCTCAGGCAGCCTATTCTTAGCTATTAATTTTGACAAGAAAAGAAGAACTTGTTTTATGAGAATCTACAAGGGCTGCAGCAGGCTAGGTCTAATAGACATCTTTACTGCAGCTTCATCACTCCCAGCGGCGCTGTATACTCCCGTGCCCTGGTTGCTGGGTCACTGCAGCGGAGGCTCCAGTTTCTTCCTAAGGTCAGTCACACACACACCGCCCTTCCGGATCACGAGGCCGCTGATGAAGGGGAGCGTGGCCGTAGGGGGTGGACCGTGTGCGCACTGGCGTGGACACTGATTACTGGGCAGCCGCTCCACTAGCCACCAGGTACAGTTAAGGAGCACAGGTCTGGGAGTTTTACTCCTATATTAACCCAATTTTGTACTGCCCGCAGCGCATTGTGATAGGTAATAGGGCCTGATTCAGGTTGGAATGCAATCACAATAAGCGATCCAACTGCAAAAATTGCTAACAGCATACGCATGTGCCTGCATTTTCTGCGGCACCCCGCAGAGAATGCGATCGCCTCTGCCTGTCAATCGGGGCGGGGGGGGGGAGAGGGGGTCAGCAACACTCCATTTCCAAGTCAGGGATGGAGCGGTGCGGGGGCAAGGCTTCAAAATGGGGTCTGCAACGGAGGAGACACAGGGGGCGTGGTCACAGCGGCTGTATGACATCACATTCAGCCGCTGTGATCACAAAAATGGTGGCGGCTTCCTGCGCGCACATACAGTTTGCACCAGCAGGAGGCTACACCATTTTTTATGATCACGCTGAACTGCAGTGCGACTGCAATTACAGCATGGTCAAGAATGGAGGCGTCATGCTGGGTGGCCATGCCCTGTCACTGTGCAGGAGCCAGCACCGCACACACACTAGTCCCCGGGTGCAGCCCCCAACCCCCGGGACACCCGGAGCAACAAAATGTAGATTCAGGCCACCAGGCCACGCCCCTACCTATGAAACCATGCCTCCTTTTTACCATTGCGCTGCTTATCTGCGCGCACTGCATTACAATCTCCTTCGCCACCTCTCTGGGTGTCACCAGTGATAGTGACACCTCTGCCATGCTTGTAGCAGCTGGTCCTAAGATCTACGCCTCAAGCCCTGAGTGTTTGCCCTTGTGACTTGTTGATCATCATAGCGAAGCAGATGCTTACAGAAAACTGCAGGGGCTTAGATTGAAAATAAAAAAATTGATGGGTATAAGGTAGAGAGGAGCGGGTTCGGTTCTCCGAGAACCGAATTCCCGACGAACTCCATGTGGTTTACACTGGTCCGAGGCAGGCTCGGTTGTTCCCGCCTGACTCGGAAAACCTGAACAAGGGAAAATGTCATCATCCCGCTGTCGGATTCTCTCGAGATTCGGATTCCATATAAAGAGCTGCGCGTTGCCGCCATTTTTACTCGTGCATTGAAGAGAGAGCGGAGAGGACGTGGCTATGTTCTCTCAGTGGAAATCTCAATATCAGTGCTCAGTATCAGTGGTTACTTATTGCTGCTCAGTAATACTAGTAGTGTGTCTCTCCTGCTCAGTGTCAGTTCTCAGTAGTATCCTCATCAGTGCTCAGTATCACTGCTCATTGTCTTGTGCTGCATTGTGGTGCTCAGCATACTACAGTACATTACTAATAGTCCAGTGCTGCATCTTGCTGCTCAGTGTCAGTTCTAGTATCCTCATCAGTGCTCACTATCACTGCTCATTACATTGTGGTGTTCTGTATACTACAGTAACATAGTAATATAGTAACATATAGTAACATAGTTTTTGAGGTTGAATAGAGGCAAATTGCCCATCGTGTTCAACCTGTTTTAAGTTGTGATGATTCTACATACTTGCTGAATAATGTTTTATGACTAGTTAGCTACTATAACTCATGTTACCCCCGGATTAACCATGTTGATATTTTAAGTATTATAACCTTGGATAGCTTTTTCATTCAGAAATGTATCCATTCCTTTTTTAAATCCAATTACAGAGTCCGCCATTACCACCTTCCCTGGCAGGGAATTCCACATCCTGATTGCCCTAACAGTGAACATCATAGTATCTCACCTGGCAGGCAAGTAGGAGTTGGGCTAGAGCTGTGGAGGATTGCTGCTCGGGCACCCCCTGTCAAGTGAAGGAGATCCAACTGAGGCAGCACAAGGGAACTCTCGAAAGAAGAACAAGGCTAGAGGAAGATCTGAGACAAAGAAATCTGACTTTTACCAGAGCTGACCAGAGGAAAGCACAAACGCAGTCCCCCACTACCACAAATAATGCAGTCGAGTTTCCCACATTTGGGGAAATCACAGGGGTCAGCATACCCAGAGTGCAATGAATGAACCTCACCCTGGGAGAACAATCTTCATGACCATGGTATCTCCTATGCAAAATAAGTATGATTTGGGATAGGGCTGGGGAGGGCCGCTGCTCAGGCACATCTCTGTCAAGTAAAGGAGATTCAACTGAGGCAGCACAAGATAACTCTCATCTGGGGACAACAACTGCAGGGAGAAACATATTTTCAGATGAACATGGGAGAGCAGAAGGCTGCCTAATACTGAAGCACCCCAAACAACAAACCAAATGCAACAACTAGTACAAGCATTCCTGGGGGAAGGTCTGCAGAAGACGTATTTGCATACGGTGATGTCATCCAAGCAGTGGGCCAAAGTTGGCTGGAACCCTCATCTGCATATGAAAAGAGAAAAGGGGTATGCAGGGCATGGCGGCCTTTTGCGGCGCTTGGATGACCCTTAGTTCGCATTAAACACCTCCACCCTCCGTCGGTGTGGGGCTCATGTTGGCTATGCCCCAGCCCCTGAAGCATTCAAGCTGATTTCTTGCAGCAGCTGGGCACTGTAACAGCTCCAGAGCTGCTCTGAAAGGCAAGTAAAAGGGTGTGGGCCCTGCAGCACTACCTGTAGTTTGCATTGTGCGTTGGAAGGCACAAAGTAAGCAGACAGGAGAAGTCAGGAGAGTGCACAAGGGCATAGAAGGCAGCGGCTCAAGAAAAGAGAAGTGGAAACAGACAGCAAACTAAGCTGGAGAGAGACCTGAGACAAAGAGATCTGAATTATACGAGAGCCGACCAGGGGAAACGCAAATTATGCAGTCAAGTTTCCCACATTTGGGGAAATCGCAGGAGCAGCACACCCAGAGTGCAATGGGTGAGCCTTGCCCTGGGAGAAGCACCTTCATGATCATAGTATCTCACCTGGCAGTTATGTAGGAGTTGGGCTAGAGCTGGGGAGGGTCGCTGCTCGGGTACCCCCCTGTCAAGTGAAGGAGATCAAACTGAGGCAGCACAATGGAACTCTCGAAAGAAGAACAAGGCTAGAGGAAGATCTGAGACAAAGAAATCTGACTTTTACCAGAGCTGACCAGAGGAAAACACAAACACAGTCCCCCACTACCACAAATAATGCAGTTGAGTTTCCCACATTTGGGGAAATCACAGGGGTCAGCATACCCAGAATGCAATGAATGAACCTCACCCTGGGAGAACAATCTTTATGACCATGGTATCTCCTATGCAAAATAAGTATGATTTGGGATAGGGCTGGGGAGGGCCGCTGCTCAGGCACATCTCTGTCAAGTAAAGGAGATTCAACTGAGGCAGCACAAGGGAACTCTCATCTGGGGACAACAACTGCCGGGAGAACACATATTTTCAGATGAACATGGGAGGGCAGAAGGCTGCCTAATACTGAAGCACCCCCAAACAACAAACCAAATGCAGCAACTAGTACAAGCATTCCTGGGGGAAGGTCTGCAGAAGACGGATTTGCATACAGTGATGTCATCCAAGCAGTGGGCCAAAGTTGGCTGGAACCCTCATCTGCATATGAAAAGAGAAAAGGGGTATGCAGGGCATGGCGGCCTTTTGCGGCGCTTGGATGACCCTTAGTTCGCATTAAACACCCCCACCCTACTTCGGTGTGGGGCTCATGTTGGCCATGCCCCAGCCCCTGAAGCATTCAAGCTGATTTCTTGCAGCAGCTTGGCACTGTAACAGCTCCAGAGCTGCTCTGTAAGGCAAGTAAAAGGGTGTGGGCCCTGCAGCACTACCTGTAGTTTGCATTGTGCATCGGAAGGCACAAAGTAAGCAGACAGGAGGAGAAGTCAGGATAGTGCACAAGGGTATAGAAGGGAGGGGCTCAAGAAAAAAGAAGTGGAAACAGACAGCAAACTAGGCTGGAGAGAGACCTGAGACAAAGAGATCTGAATTATATGAGAGCCGACTAGGGGAAACACAAATTATGCAATCAAGTTTCCCATATTTGGGGAAATCGCAGGGGCAGCACACCCAGAGTGCAATGGGTGAGCCTTGCCCTGGGAGAAGCAACTTCATGATCATAGTATCTCACCTGGCAGGTAAGTAGGAGTTGGGCTAGAGCTGGGGAGGGTCGCTGCTCGGGCACCCCCCTGTCAAGTGAAGGAGATCCAACTGAGGCAGCACAAGGGAACTCTTGAAAGAAGAACAAGGCTAGAGGAAGATCTGAGACAAAGAAATCTGACTTTTACCAGAGCTGACCAGAGGAAAGCACAAACACAGTCCCCCACTACCACAAATAATGCAGTTGAGTTTCCCACATTTGGGGAAATCACAGAGGTCAGCATACCCAGAACGCAATGAATGAACCTAACCCTGGGAGAACAATCTTCATGACCATGGTATCTCCTATGCAAAATAAGTATGATTTGGGATAGGGCTGGGGAGGGCCGCTGCTCAGGCACATCTCTGTCAAGTAAAGGAGATTCAACTGAGGCAGCACAAGGGAACTCTCATCTGGGGACAACAACTGCAGGGAGAACACATATTTTCAGATGAACATGGGAGGGCAGAAGGCTGCCTAATACTGAAGCACCCCCAAACAACAAACCAAATGCAACAACTAGTGCAAGCATTCCTGGGGGAAGGCCTGCCGCAGATGGATTTGCATATGGTGATGTCATCCAAGCAGTGGGTCAAAGTTGGCTTCAACCCTCGTCTGCATATGAAAAGAGAAAAGGGGCATGCAGGGCATGGCGGCCTTTTGCGGCGCTTGGCTGACCCCTAGTTTGCATTAAACACCTCCACCCTCCGTCGGTGTGGGGCTCATGTTGGCTATGCCCCAGCCCCTGAAGCATTCAAGCTGATTTCTTGCTGCAGCTGGGCACTGTAACAGCTCCAGAGCTGCTCTGTAAGGCAAGTAAAAGGGTGTGGGCCCTGCAGCACTACCTGTAGTTTGCATTGTGCGTTGGAAGGCACAAAGTAAGCAGACAGGAGAAGTCTGGAGAGTGCACAAGGGCATAGAAGGCAGCGGCTCAAGAAAAGAGAAGTGGAAACAGACAGCAAACTAGGCTGGAGAGAGACCTGAGACAAAGAGATCTGAATTATACGAGAGCCGACCAGGGGAAACACAAATTATGCAGTCAAGTTTCCCACAGGAGTATA
Organism: Pseudophryne corroboree; assembly: GCF_028390025.1. Taxonomy (NCBI): domain Eukaryota; kingdom Metazoa; phylum Chordata; class Amphibia; order Anura; family Myobatrachidae; genus Pseudophryne; species Pseudophryne corroboree. Next base: position 336,682 of record NW_026969024.1, read on the forward strand.
TAGGATTCGACCCAGTGGTACCTGACGACATAGATACTAACAGCTATTTAATAACATTACGCTAGAAAGTGATTATTAGCAACATATATATCTATATAAACAACCCCGCCAGGGTTGTGCCTTCAAAAATAATCACACACGGACACGCTTTTTAAACCTTTTTTTCACATCTCTTTATTCTTCTTATGCACATGTATGTTAGTTCTGTGATTTTAACCTTTATGTTTCACTGCAGTTTGGGATAATAATATTAATATTTATCCAATTTTAATACATACTTAATAAAGGTTATATTTTATGATTCATTCATTCTGTCCAGTGCGTCAACAGTGCAGATTTCTTCTTGTTTTTTCTCCCAAATTCTATAACAATGACAGTAAATGTTGTTTCTTTTCAAACAGAACTTTCTTGACCATGCTTCTTGCTTGAAAGATCTGGGAGCACATGGAAAACAGTACAAACCATGCAGTATCACAAGAGCCTTTATTTGATATTTCATGAAGATAGAGCAGAATTGAGGACACGTCAACAATTTCTGCCGAAGGTGGTTCATCTTTCCACATGGTGCCTTTGGCCACTGACACCTTCGTTGAGTCAAAGTCTCTGGCTGTGGTCAGAACTTTGAAAATTTATGTCACCAGAACGGTTCAGATTAGGAAAACAGAGGCTCTGTTTGTCCTGTATGCTCCCAACAGGATTGGGTGTCCTGCTTCCATGTAGACAATTATGCGCTGGATCTGTGGTAAGATTCAGCATGCTCATTCCACGGCAGGATTGCCGTTACTGAATTAGGTGAAGACCCATTCTACTAGAAAGGTGGGTTCATCCTGGGCAGCTGGTCGGGGAGTCTCGGCATTGCAACTTTGCCGAGCAGCTATTTAGTAAACACTTTTGCTAAGTTTTACAAGTTTTAGAGTAAAGGAGATTCAACTGAGGCAGCACAAGGGAACTCTCATCTGGGGACAACAACTGCAGTGAGAACACATATTTTCAGATGAACATGGGAGGGCAGAAGGCTGCCTAATACTGAAGCACCCCCAAACAACAAACCAAATGCAACAACTAGTACAAGCATTCCTGGGGGAAGGTCTGCAGAAGACGGATATGCATATAGTGATGTCATCCAAGCAGTGGGCCAAAGTTGGCTGGAACCCTCATCTGCATATGAAAAGAGAAAAGGGGTATGCAGGGCATGGCGGCCTTTTGCGGCGCTTGGATGACCCTTAGTTCGCATTAAACACCCCCACCCTCCTTCGGTGTGGGGCTCATGTTGGCCATGCCCCAGCCCCTGAAGCATTCAAGCTGATTTCTTGCAGCAGCTTGGCACTGTAACAGCTCCAGAGCTGCTCTGTAAGGCAAGTAAAAGGGTGTGGGCCCTGCAGCACTACCTGTAGTTTGCATTGTGCATTGGAAGGCACAAAGTAAGCAGACAGGAGGAGAAGTCAGGATAGTCCACAAGGGTATAGAAGGGAGGGGCTCAAGAAAAAAGAAGTGGAAACAGACAGCAAACTAGGCTGGAGAGAGACCTGAGACAAAGAGATCTGAATTATATGAGAGCCGACCAGGGGAAACACAAATTATGCAGTCAAGTTTCCCACATTTGGGGAAATCGCAGGGGCAGCACACCCAGGTGAGATACTATAATCAGGAAGGTGCTTCTCCCAGGGCAAGGCTCACCCATTGCACACTGGGTGTGCTGCTCCTACGATTTCCCCAAATGTGGGACACTTGACTGCATAATTTGTGTTTCCTCTGGTCGGCTCTCGTATAATTCAGATCTCTTTGTCTCAGGTCTCTCTCCAGCCTAGTTTGCTCTCTGTTTCCACTTCTTTTTTCTTGAGCCCCTCCCTTCTATACCCTTGTGCACTATCCTGACTTCTCCTCCCGTCTGCTTACTTTGTGCCTTCCAACGCACAATGCGAACTACAGGTAGTGCTGCAGGGCCCACACCCTTTTATTTGCCTTACAGAGCAGCTCTGGAGCTGTTACAGTGCCCAGCTGCTGCAAGAAATCAGCTTGAATGCTTCAGGGGCTGGGGCATAGCCAACATGAGCCCCACACCGAAGGAGGGTGGAGGTGTTTAATGCGAACTAGGGGTCATCCAAGCGCCGCAAAAGGCCGCCATGCCCTGCATAACCCTTTTCTCTTTTCATATGCAGATGAGGGTTCCAGCCAACTTTGGCCCACTGCTTGGATGACATCACCGTATGCAAATTCGTCTCCTGCAGACCTTCCCCCAGGAATGCTTGTACTAGTTATTGCATATGGTTTGATATTTGATGGTGCTTCAGTATTAGGCAGCCTTCCGCTCTCCCATGTTCATCTGAAAAAATGTGGTCTCCCTGCAGTTGTTGTCCCCAGACGAGAGTTCCCTTGTGCTTCCTCAGTTGAATCTCCTTAACTTGACGGGGGAGGGGCTTGCCCGAGCAGCCACCCTCCCCAGCCCTATCCCAACTCATACTTATTTTGCATATGAGATCTCTATATCATGAAGATTGTTATCACAGGGTGAAGTTCATCCATTATATTTTAAAATAGGAAGGTTCAAATTACATATTTGAATTGCATCTATGTGCTGGATTCAAATGTCCCCCCCCCTTCCTTTCTCAATTGTGCCCGTCAGCAGCTATTCTAAGGTTGCTGCCAATGGGTGTGACACATTAATTTCTTCTGTGGGGTACACTGGACTCCACAAGGATTCACATTGGGGTGTAGAGTAGGATCTTGATCTGAGGCACCAACCGGCTCAAAGCTTTTGACTGTTCCCAAGATGCTCAGCGCATTCTCCTCTATAACCCCGCTTCCATGAACAGGGAGCTCAGTTTGTAGTTGGTGCCTTCAGTAGCAGGCCACTTAACAGGGGCCTGCCTCAGGCAGCCTATTCTTAGCTATTAATTTTGACAAGAAAATAAGAACTTTTTTATGAGAATCTACAAGGGCTGCAGCAGGCTAGGTCTAATAGACATCTTTACTGCAGCTTCATCACTCCCAGCGGCGCTGTATACTCCCGTGCCCTGGTTGCTGGGTCACTGCAGCGGAGGCTCCGGTTTCTTCCTAAGGTCAGTCACACACGCACCGCCCTTCCGGATCACGAGGCCGCTGATGAAGGGGAGCGTGGCCGTAGGGGGTGGACCGTGTGCGCACTGGCGTGGACACTGATTACTGGGCAGCCGCTCCACGAGCCACCAGGTACAGTTAAGGAGCACAGGTCTGGGGTTTTTTCTCCCATATTAAACCAATTTTGTACTGCCCGCAGCGCATTGTGATAGGTAATAGGGCCTGATTCAGGTTGGATTGCAATCACAGTAAGCGATCCAACTGCAAAAATTGCTAAGAGCATACGCATGTGCCTGCATTTTCTGCGGCACCCCGCAGAGAATGCGATCGCCTCTGCCTGTCAATCGGGGCAGGGGGGGAGAGGGGGGTCAGCAACACTCCATTTCCAAGTCTGGGATGGAGCGGTGCGGGGGCAAGGCTTCAAAATGGGGTCTGCAACGGAGGAGACACAGGGGGCGTGGTCACAGCGGCTGTATGACATCACATTCAGCCGCTGTGATCACAAAAATGGTGGCGGCTTCCTGCGCGCACATACAGTCTGCACCAGCAGGAGGCTACACCATTTTTTATGATCACGCTGAACTGCAGTGCGACTGCAATTACAGATTGGTCAAGAGGGGAGGCGTCATGCTGGGTGGCCATGTCCTGTCACTGTGCAGGAGCCAGTACCGCTCACACACTAGTCCCCGGGTGCAGCCCCCAACCCCCGGGACACCCGGAGCAACAAAATGTAGATTCAGGCCACCAGGCCACGCCCCTACCTATGAAACCATGCCTCCTTTTTACCATTGCGCTGCTTATCTGCGCGCACTGCATTACAATCTCCTTCGCCACCTCTCTGGGTGTCACCAGTGATAGTGACACCTCTGCCATGCTTGTAGCAGCTGGTTCTAAGATCTACGCCTCAAGCCCTGAGTGTTTGCCCTTGTGACTTGTTGATCATCATAGCGAAGCAGATGCTTACAGAAAACTGCAGGGGCTTAGATTGAAAATAAAAAAATATATGGGTATAAGGTAGAGAGGAGCGGGTTCGGTTCTCCGAGAACCAAATTCCCCACGAACTCCACGTGGTTTACACTGGTCCGAGGCAGGCTCGGTTGTTCCCGCCTGACTCGGAAAACCTGAACAAGGGAAAATGTCATCATCCCGCTGTCGGATTCTCGCGAGATTCGGATTTCATATAAAGAGCTGCGCGTTGCCGCCATTTTTACTCGTGCATTGAAGAGGGAGCGGAGAGGACGTGGCTATGTTCTCTCAGTGGAAATCTCAATATCAGTGCTCAGTATCAGTGGTTACTTATTGCTGCTCAGTAATACTAGTAGTGTGTCTCTCCTGCTCAGTGTCAGTTCTCAGTAGTATCCTCATCAGTGCTCAGTATCACTGCTCATTGTCTTGTGCTGCATTGTGGTGCTCAGCATACTACAGTACATTACTAATAGTCCAGTGCTGCATCTTGCTGCTCAGTGTCAGTTCTAGTATCCTCATCAGTGCTCACTATCACTGCTCATTACATTGTGGTGTTCTGTATACTACAGTAACATAGTAATATAGTAACATATAGTAATATAGTTTTTGAGGTTGAAAAGAGGCAAATTGCCCATCGTGTTCAACCTGTTTTAAGTTGTGATGATTCTACATACTTGCTGAATAATGTTTTATGACTAGTTAACTACTACAACTCATGTTTCCCCCGGATTAACCATGTTGATATTTTAAGTATTATAACCTTGGATAGCTTTTTCATTCAGAAATGTATCCATTCCTTTTTTAAATCCAATTACAGAGTCCGCCATTACCACCTTCCCTGGCAGGGAATTCCACATCCTGATTGCCCTAACAGTGAAGATCATAGTATCTCACCTGGCAGGTAAGTAGGAGTTGGGCTAGAGCTGTGGAGGATTGCTGCTTGGGCACCCCCTGTCAAGTGAAGGAGATCCAACTGAGGCAGCACAAGGGAACTCTCGAAAGAAGAACAAGGCTAGAGAAAGATCTGAGACAAAGAAATCTGACTTTTACCAGAGCTGACCAGAGGAAAGCACAAACACAGTCCCCCACTACCACAAATAATGCAGTCGAGTTTCCCACATTTGGGGAAATCACAGGGGTCAGCATACCCAGAATGCAATGAATGAACCTCACCCTGGGAGAACAATCTTCATGACCAAGGTATCTCCTATGCAAAATAAGTATGATTTGGGATAGGGCTGGGGAGGGCCGCTGCTCAGGCACATCTCTGTCAAGTAAAGGAGATTCAACTGAGGCAGCACAAGGGAACTCTCATCTGGGGACAACAACTGCAGGGAGAACACATATTTTCAGATGAACATGGGAGGGCAGAAGGCTGCCTAAAACTGAAGCACCCCCAAACAACGAACCAAATGCAACTACTAGTGCAAGCATTCCTGGGGGAAGGCCTGCAGCAGATGGATTTGCATATGGTGATGTCATCCAAGCAGTGGGTCAAAGTTGGCTTCAACCCTCGTCTGCATATGAAAAGAAAAAAGGGGTGTGCAGGGCATGGCGGCCTTTTGCGGCGCTTGGATGACCCCTAGTTCGCATTAAACACCTCTACCCTCCTTCGGTGTGGGGCTCATGTTGGCTATGCCCCAGCCCCTGAAGCATTCAAGCTGATTTCTTGCAGCAGCTGGGCACTGTAACAGCTCCAGAGCTGCTCTGTAAAGCAAGTAAAAGGGTGTGGGCCCTGCAGCACTACCTGTAGTTTGCATTGTGCGTTGGAAGGCACAAAGTAAGCAGATGGGAGAAGTCAGGATAGTGCACAAGGGTATAGAAGGGAGGGGCTCAAGAAAAAAGAAGTGGAAACAGACAGCAAACTAGGCTGGAGAGAGACCTGAGACAAAGAGATCTGAATTATATGAGAGCCGACCAGGGGAAACACAAATTATGCAGTCAAGTTTCCCACATTTGGGGAAATCGCAGGGGCAGCACAGCCAGAGTGCAATGGGTGAGCCTTGCCGTGGGAGAAGCATCTTCATGATCATAGTATCTCACCTGGCAGGTAAGTAGGAGTTGGGCTAGAGCTGGGGAGGGTCGCTGCTCGGGCACCCCCCTGTCAAGTGAAGGAGATCCAACTGAGGCAGCACAAGGGAACTCTCGAAAGAAGAACAAGGCTAGAGGAAGATCTGAGACAAAGAAATCTGACTTTTACCAGAGCTGACCAGAGGAAAGCACAAACACAGTCCCCCACTACCACAAATAATGCAGTTGAGTTTCCCACATTTGGGGAAATCACAGGGGTCAGCATACCCAGAATGCAATGAATTAACCTAACCCTGGGAGAACAATCTTCATGACCATGGTATCTCCTATGCAAAATAAGTATGATTTGGGATAGGGCTGGGGAGGGCCGCTGCTCAGGCACATCTCTGTCAAGTAAAGGAGATTCAACTGAGGCAGCACAAGGGAACTCTCATCTGGGGACAACAACTGCAGGGAGAACACATATTTTCAGATGAACATGGGAGGGCAGAAGGCTGCCTAATACTGAAGCACCCCCAAACAACAAACCAAATGCAACAACTAGTGCAAGCATTCCTGGGGGAAGGCCTGCAGCAGATGGATTTGAATATGGTGATGTCATCCAAGCAGTGGGTCAAAGTTGGCTTCAACCCTCGTCTGCATATGAAAAGAATAAAGGGGTGTGCAGGGCATGGCGGCCTTTTGCGGCGCTTGGATGACCCCTAGTTCGCATTAAACACCTCCACCCTCCTTCGGTGTGGGGCTCATGTTGGCTATGCCCCAGCCCCTGAAGCATTCAAGCTGATTTCTTGCAGCAGCTGGGCACTGTAACAGCTCCAGAGCTGCTCTGTAAAGCAAGTAAAAGGGTGTGGGCCCTGCAGCACTACCTGTAGTTTGTATTGTGCGTTGGAAGGCACAAAGTAAGCAGACGGGAGAAGTCAGGATAGTGCACAAGGGTATAGAAGGGAGGGGCTCAAGAAAAAAGAAGTGGAAACAGACAGCAAACTAGGCTGGAGAGAGACCTGAGACAAAGAGATCTGAATTATATGAGAGCCGACCAGGGGAAACACAAATTATGCAGTCAAGTTTCCCACATTTGGGGAAATCGCAGGGGCAGCACACCCAGAGTGCAATGGGTGAGCCTTGCCCTGGGAGAAGCATCTTCATGATCATAGTATCTCACCTGGCAGGTAAGTAGGAGTTGGGCTAGAGCTGGGGAGGGTCGCTGCTCGGGCACCCCCCTGTCAAGTGAAGGAGATCCAACTGAGGCAGCACAAGGGAACTCTCGAAAGAAGAACAAGGCTAGAGGAAGATCTGAGACAACGAAATCTGACTTTTACCAGAGCTGACCAGAGGAAAGCACAAACACAGTCCCCCACTACCACAAATAATGCAGTTGAGTTTCCCACATTTGGGGAAATCACAGGGGTCAGCATACCCAGAATGCAATGAATTAACCTAACCCTGGGAGAACAATCTTCATGACCATGGTATCTCCTATGCAAAATAAGTATGATTTGGGATAGGGCTGGGGAGGGCCGCTGCTCAGGCACATCTCTGTCAAGTAAAGGAGATTCAACTGAGGCAGCACAAGGGAACTCTCATCTGGGGACAACAACTGCAGGGAGAACACATATTTTCAGATGAACATGGGAGGGCAGAAGGCTGCCTAATACTGAAGCACCCCCAAACAACAAACCAAATGCAACAACTAGTGCAAGCATTCCTGGGGGAAGGCCTGCCGCAGATGATTTGCATATGGTGATGTCATCCAAGCAGTGGGTCAAAGTTGGTTCAAACACCTTTGCAAAGTTCTATAAGTTTGATACCCTGGCTGAGGAGGACCTCCTGTTTGCTCAATCGGTGCTGCAAAGTCATCCGCACTCTCCTGCCCGTTTGGGAGCTTTGGTATAATCCCCATGGTCCTTACGGAGTCCCCAGCATCCTCTAGGACGTAAGAGAAAATAAGATTTTAAACCTACCGGTAAATCTTTTTCTCGTAGTCCGTAGAGGATGCTGGGTGCCCGTCCCAAGTGCGGTCTACTTCTGCAAGACTTGTATATAGTTATTGCTTACATAAGGGTTATATGTTAGTTTTCATCGGTCTTGGACTGATGCTATGTTGTTTTCATACTGTTAACTGGGTAGTATATCACAAGTTATACGGTGTGATTGGTGTGGCTGGTATGAATCTTGACCTTGGATTAACAAAAATCCTTTCCTCGTACTGTCCGTCTCCTCTGGGCACAGTTTCTCTAACTGAGGTATGGAGGAGGGGCATAGAGGGAGGAGCCAGTGCACACCCAGATCTAAAGTCTTTCTTAAAGTGCCCATGTCTGCTGCGGAGCCCGTCTATCCCCCATGGTCCTTACGGAGTCCCCATCATCCTCTACGGACTACGAGAAAAAAAAATTACCGGTAGGTTTAAAATGTTATTTTTTTCTCTGCAACCCACTGCTAAATTGTGCTTCCTAGCTGTTTTTTATAAAATCACTTAATTAAATCTAACTCTGATTACGTCAGAGAAGGCCAGGTACCCTACACCATAAGAGGGGGTTTGAAATTTTGACTTGTCTACTTAAAGATCACCAAAATCTGATGACAAGGTCAATTACATCCCTGGGTGGGATTGAACCACCAACCTTTTGGTTAATAGCCCATGTAAGTGCAAGAAATCCTGAAGCACTCACTCATCATGGGAAAGTACCAATGTGTTTCTTACAAAAATTCTCCAGATTATTGACTTTTTAAAGTTTTTCTAGGAAACGTTCTAGATGAATGCTTATTAGCCTTTGTCAGTATTGACTTTCGCAAGGTGTCTCTGTGGCGCAATCGGTTAGCATGTTTGGCTATTAACCAAAAGGTTGGTGGTTCAATCCCACCCAGGGATGTAATTGACCTTGTAATCAGATTTTGGTGATCTTTAAGTAGACAAGTCAAAATTTCAAAACCCCCCCTTATGGTGTAGGGTACCTGGCCTTCTCTGATGTAATCAGAGTTAGATTTGATTAAGTGATTTTATAAAAAAACAGCTAGGAAGCACAATTTAGCAGTGAGTTGCAGAGAAAAAAAATTATGCTGGCAGAAAAGTCCAATTGAGTGATTAAACAGCTCTTAATTTTCTGATTTTATGTTTATGCTAACAAATTTGCTCTCTGAAAAGTGTCCACAAAGCCAAGTCTCTGATTAACACCTTTGTAGGAATGGTTTTTCACCTATTACTGAATTAAACTTGCTTCATTGGAAAGGCATCAAAGATGCATCCTCATTTCAATGTCTACTGAAATAATACAGGTTGACACCAGGAAACGTCACTGCATCCTTGCTGCTTCCTCATGGGGAAGTCTGTTTAATGTGAAAACAAGGTGATATCTAATCAGCACACAGGTAAGGAATTAAGAAAATCTTTCTTTATGGGTGAAGATGTTTCTCACAAATTGTTGTCCCAATGCATCATTGAAATTCAAGATGGAAGATGATTTTCATATATCACTTGTACATTTTGCATTGCTCTTCTGGTGACAATGTAGTTTGTTTTTGTCAATTACCATTTCAGTAATAGGGTAAAGAAAATTAAGTGGATTTTTTAAAGAAAACAATGCTGTCAATATACTATTAAAACAAATTAAAATGATAAAAGTTATTGTACTTTAAGTAAAAATAAAAGTGCCAAAATATCAATCCCAGTTTTTGATTACTTTAATTATAAAAAAAAAAATGCACATAGCAGAGGATAGTTTCGATCAATCGACCTCTGGGTTATGGGCCCAGCATGCTTCCATTGCACTACTCTGCTGCTCATGGAAGTGTCAGAGATCCTGAAGACTAAATTGATTAAAGGCCTTAAAGTACTGGACTATAAGGAAAGACTTACTAGGCTGATTATTTATACACTAGAAAAGAGGTGCCTAAGAGGAGATATTATTAATATCTTCAAATATGTAAAGATACATAACAAAGAGTTATCAGAGGAATTATTTATTAAAAGAACACGTGGTCACTCGCTGCGACTGGAGGAAAGTTCAGAACGCAATGGAGGAAAGGTTTCTTCACTGTTAGGGCAATCAGGATGTGGAATTCCCTGCCAGGGAAGGTGGTAATGGCGGACTCTGTAATTGGATTTAAAAAAGGAATGGATACATTTCTGAATGAAAAAGCTATCCAAGGTTATAATACTTAAAATATCAACATGGTTAATCCGGGGGTAACATGAGTTATAGTAGCTAACTAGTCATAAAACATTATTCAGCAAGTATGTAGAATCATCACAACTTAAAACAGGTTGAACACGATGGGCAATTTGCCTCTATTCAACCTCAAAAACTATGTTACTATATTACTATGTTATTGTAGTATACAGAACACCACAATGCAATGAGCAGTGATAGTGAGCACTGATGAGGATACTAGAACTGACACTGAGCAGCAAGATGCAGCACTGGACTATTAGTAATGTACTGTATTATGCTGAGCAACACAATGCAGCACAAGACAATGAACAGTGATACTGAGCACTGATGAGGATACTACTGAGAACTGACACTGAGCAGGAGAGACACACTACTAGTATTACTGAGCAGCAATAAGTAACCACTGATACTGAGCACTGATATTGAGATTTCCACTGAGAGAACATAGCCACGTCCTCTCCGCTCTCTCTTCAATGCACGAGTAAAAATGGCAGCAACGCGCAGCTCTTTATATGGAATCCGAATCTCGCGAGAATCCGACAGCGGGATGATGACATTTTCCCTTGTTCAGGTTTTCCGAGTCAGGCGGGAACAACCGAGCCTGCCTCGGACCAGTGTAAACCACGTGGAGTTCGTGGGGAATTCGGTTCTCGGAGAACCGAACCCGCTCCTCTCTACCTTATACCCTATCAATTTTTTTATTTTCAATCTAAGCCCCTGCAGTTTTCTGTAAGCATCTGCTTCGCTATGATGATCAACAAGTCACAAGGGCAAACACTCAGGGTTTGAGGCGTAGATCTTAGGACCAGCTGCTACAAGCATGGCAGAGGTGTCACTATCACTGGTGACACCCAGAGAGGTGGCGAGGGAGATTGTAATGCAGTGCGCGCAGATAAGCAGTGCAATGGTAAAAAGGAGGCATGGTTTCATAGGTAGGGGCGTGGCCTGGTGGCCTGAATCTACATTTTGTTGCTCCGGGTGTCCCGGGGGTTGGGGGCTGCACCCGGGGACTAGTGTGTGAGCGGTGCTGGCTCCTGCAAAGTGACAGGGCATGGCCACCCAGCATGACGCCTCCCTTCTTGACCATGCTGTAATTGCAGTCGCACTGCAGTTCAGCGTGATCATAAAAAATGGTGTAGGCTCCTGCTGGTGCAGACTGTATGTGCGCGCAGGAAGCCGCCACCATTTTTGTGATCACAGCGGCTGAATGTGATGTCATACAGTCGCTGTGACCACGCCCCCTGTGTCTCCTCCGTTGCAGACCCCATTTTGAAGCCTTGCCCCCGCACCGCTCCATCCCTGACTTGGAAATGGAGTGTTGCTGACCCACCTCTCCCCCCCTTCCCCGCCCCGATTGACAGGCAGAGGCGATCACATTCTCTGCGGGGTGCCGCAGAAAATGCAGGCACATGCGTATGCTCTTAGCAATTTTTGCAGTTGGATCGCTTATTGTGATTGCAATCCAACCTGAATCAGGCCCTATTACCTATCACAATGCGCTGCGGGCAGTACAAAATTGGGTTAATATAGGAGAAAAACCCCCAGACCTGTGCTCCTTAACTGTACCTGGTGGCTAGTGGAGCGGCTGCCCAGTAATCAGTGTCCACCGCAGTGCGCACACGGCCCACCCCCTACGGCCTCGCTCCCCTTCAGCAGCGGCCTCGTGATCCGGAAGGGTGGTGTGTGTGTGACTGACCTTAGGATGAAACCGGAGCCTCCGCTGCAGTGACCCAGCAACCAGGGCACGGGAGTATACAGCGCCGCTGGGAGTGATGAAGCTGCAGTAAAGATGTCTATTAGACCTAGCCTGCTGCAGCCCTTGTAGATTCTCATAAAACAAGTTCTTCTTTTCTTGTCAAAATTAATAGCTAAGAATAGGCTGCCTGAGGCAGGCCCCTGTTAATTGGCCTGCTACTGAAGGCACCAACTACAAACTGAGCTCCCTGTTCATGGAAGCGGGGTTATAGAGGAGGATGCGCTGAGCTTCTTGGGAACAGTCAAAAGCTTTGAGCCGGTTGGTGCCTCAGATCAAGATCCTACTCTACACCCCAATGTGAATCCTTGTGGAGTCCAGTGTACCCCACAGAAGAAATTAATGTGTCACACCCATTGGCAGCAACCTTAGAATAGCTGCTGACGGGCACAATTGAGAAAGGAAGGGGGGGGGGACATTTGAATCCAGCACATAGATGCAATTCAAATATGTAATTCGTACCTTCCTATTTTAAAATATAATGGATGAACCTCACCCTGTGAGAACAATCTTCATGATCAAGAGATCTCATATGCAAAATAAATATGAGTTGGGATAGGGCTGGGGAGGGCTGCTCGGGCAGCACCTCCCCCGTCAAGTTAAGGAGATTCAACTGAGGAAGCACAAGGGAACTCTCGTCTGGGGACAACAACTGCAGGGAGACCACATCTTTTCAGATGAACATTGGAGGGCGGAAGGCTGCCTAATACTGAAGCGCCATATGCAACAACTAGTACAAGCATTCCTGGGGGAAGGTCTGCAGCAGACGGATTTGCATACGGTGATGTTATCCAAGCAGTGGGCCAAAGTTGACTGGAACCCTCATCTGCATATGAAAAGAGAAAAGGGGCATGCAGGGCATGGCGGCCTTTTGCAGTGCTTGGATGACCCCTAGTTCACATTAAACACCCCCACCCTCCTTTGGTGTGGGGCTCATGTTGGCCATGCCCCATCCCCTGAAGCATTCAAGCTGATTTCTTGCAGCAGCTGGGCACTGTAACAGCTCCAGAGCTGTTCTGTAAGGCAAGTAAAAGGGTGTGGGCCCTGCAGCACCACCTGTAGTTCGCATTGTGCGTTGGAAGGCACAAAGTAAGCAGACGGGAGGAGAAGTCAGGATAGTGCGCAAGGGCATTCTTTTCTCTTAGTCCGTAGAGGATGCTGGGGTCACATTAAGAACCATGGGGTATAGACGGGATCAGCAAGAGACATGGGCACTTTAAGACTTTCAAAGGGTGTGAACTGGCTCCTCCCTCTATGCCCCTCCTCCAGACTCCAGTTATAGGAACTGTGCCCAGGGAGACGGACATTTCGAGGAAAGGATTTATTGTTAAACTAAGGTGAGCATCTTACCAGCTCACACCTTAAACATGCCGCAGAACGTGGCATTCAACAGAACACAAGCCAACGGCATGAACAATTGCAGCAAAAAGCTGACCAGAACCATAACACAACATGTGTATAACCACAAGTAATAACTGCAGACACAGTATGGACTGGGACGGGTGCCCAGCATCCTCTACAGACTAAGAGAAAAGGATTTACCGGTAGGTATTAAAATCCTATTTTCTCATACGACCTAGAGGATGCTGGGGTCACATTAAGAACCATGGGGTTATACCAAAGCTCTTGAACGGGTGGGAGAGTGCGTACGACTCTGCAGCACCGAATGACCCAACTTAAGGTTATCATCAGCCAAGGTATCAAACTTGTAAAACTTAGCAAAAGTGTTTACTAAATAGCTGCTCGGCAAAGTTGCAATGCCGAGACTCCCCGACCAGCTGCCAAGGATGAACCCACCTTTCTAGTAGAATGGGTCTTCACCTACTTCAGTAACGGCAATCCTGCCGTGGAACGAGCATGCTGAATCTTACCACAGATCCAGCGCATAATGGTCTGCATGGAAGCAGGACACCAAATCCTGTTGGGAGCATACAGGACAAACAGAGCCTCTGTTTTCCTAATCTGAACCGTTCTGGTGACATACATTTTCAAAGTTCTGACCACAGCCAGAGACTTTGACTCAACGAAGGTGTCAGTGGCCAAAGGCACCATGTGGAAAGATGAACCACCTTCGGCAGAAATTGTTGACGTGTCCTCAATTCTGCTCTATCTTCATGAAAGATCAAATAAAGGCTCTTGTGATACTGCATGGTTTGTACTGTTTTCCATGTGCTCCCAGACCTTTAAGCAAGTAGCATGGTCAAGAAAGTTCTGTTTGAAAAGAAACAACATTTACTGTCATTGTTATGCAAATAAACTTACATTAAAGCTAACAAGAAAGCACACTCGTTCTGTCTTTAAACTGATAAAAGAAACCCCAATAATATGGGGCATGCAAAAATTGAGATAAAACTCAGTTTTGCTCCTCTCCACGGAAATCTTTAATAAAAGGCGAAATATTTGTTAGTTCTGAAGAGAAACCAGAGCATGACCAAGATTCCACCTGTCGCCTGAGTGCCATGCCAGCAGTTCTCATTCAGCTGAAAGTGAGCACCCAATTTGAATGAAAGAAAGCAGATTTCTCACCAGGCTTCCCCTTGCTATAAACATGGTTTGTACTCTTTTCCATGTGCTCCCAGATCTTTCAAGCAATTAGTGTGGTCAAGAAAGTTCTGTTTGAAAAGAAACAAACATTTACTGTCATTTCTATGCAAATGAGCTTACATTAAAGCACACTCGTTCTATCTTTAAACCGATAAAATAAAACCCCAATAAGATGGGGCATGCAAAAATTGAGATAAAACTCAGTTTTGCTCCTCTCCACGGAAATCTTTAGTAAAAGGCGAAAGATTTGTTCGTTCTGAAGAGAAACCAGAACATGACCAAGATTCCACCTGTCGCCTGAGTGCCATGCCAGCAGTCCTCATTCAGCTCAAAGTGAGCACCCAATTTGAAAGAAAGAAAGCAGATTTCTCACCAGGCTTCCCCTTGCTATAAACATGGTTTGTACTCTTTTCCATGTGCTCCCAGATCTTTCAAGCAATTAGTATAGTCAAGAAAGTTCTGTTTGAAAAGAAACAAACATTTACTGTCATTTCTATGCAAATGAGCTTACATTAAAGCACACTCGTTCTATCTTTAAACCGATAAAATAAAATCCCAATAAGATGGGGCATGCAAAAATTGAGATAAAACTCAGTTTTGCTCCTCTCCACGGAAATCTTTAGTAAAAGGCGAAAGATTTGTTCGTTCTGAAGAGAAACCAGAACATGACCAAGATTCCACCTGTCGCCTGAGTGCCATGCCAGCAGTCCTCATTCAGCTCAAAGTGAGCACCCAATTTGAAAGAAAGAAAGCAGATTTCTCACCAGGCTTCCCCTTGCTATAAACATGGTTTGTACTCTTTTCCATGTGCTCCCAGATCTTTCAAGCATTTAGTATAGTCAAGAAAGTTCTGTTTGAAAAGAAACAAACATTTACTGTCATTTCTATGCAAATGAGCTTACATTAAAGCACACTCGTTCTATCTTTAAACCGATAAAAGAAACCCCAATAAGACGGAGCATGCAAAAATTGAGATAAAACTCAGTTTTGCTCCTCTCCACGGAAATCTTTAGTAAAAGGCGAAAGATCTGTTCGTTTTGAAGAGAAACCAGAGTATGACTAAGATTCCACCTGTCGCCTGAGTGCCATGCCAGCAGTCCTCATTCAGCGCAAAGTGAGCACCCAATTTGAAAGAAAGAAAGCAGATTTCTCACCAGGCTTCCCCTTGCTATAAGCATGGTTTGTACTCTTTTCCATGTGCTCCCAGATCTTTCAAGCAATTAGAATGGTCAAGAAAGTTCTGCTTGAAAAGAAACAGACATTTATAGTCATTGTTATGCAAATAAACTTACATTAAAGCTAACAAGAAACTGATAAAAGAAACCCCAATAATATGGGGCATGCAAAAATTGAGATAAAACTCAGTTTTGCTCCTCTCCACAGAAATCTTTAATAAATGGCGAAAGATTTGTTCGTTCTGAAGAGAAACCAGAGCATGACCAAGATTCCACCTGTCGCCTAAATGCTGTGCCAGCAGTCCTCATTCAGATCAAAGTGAGCGCCCAACTTGAAAGTAAGCAGATTTCTCACCTGGCTTCTCCTTGCTATAAGCATGGTTTGTACTGTATTCCATGTGCTCCCAGATCTTTCAAGCAAGTAGCATGGTCAAGAAAGTTCTGTTTGAAAAGAAACAAACATTTACTGTCATTTCTATGCAAATGAGCTTACATTAAAGCACACTCATTCTATCTTTAAACCGATAAAAGAAACCCCAAAAAGATGGGGCATGCAAAAATTGAGATAAAACTCGGTTTTGCTCCTCTCCACGGAAATCTTTAATAAAAGGCGAAAGATTTGTTCGTTCTGAAGAGAAACCAGAGCATGACCAAGATTTTTATCTGAAAATATGTGTTCTCCCTGCAGTTGTTGTCCCCAGATGAGAGTTCCCTTGTGCTGCCTCAGTTGAATCTCCTTTACTTGACAGAGATGTGCCTGAGCAGCGGCCCTCCCCAGCCCTATCCCAAATCATACTTATTTTGCATAGGAGATACCATGGTCATGAAGATTGTTCTCCCAGGGTGAGGTTCATTCATTGCATTCTGGGTATGCTGACCCCTGTGATTTTCCCAAATGTGGGAAACTCGCTTTTATACCCTTGTGCACTATCCTGACTTCTCCTCCTGTCTGCTTACTTTGTGCCTTCCAATGCACAATGCAAACTACAGGTAGTGCTGCAGGGCCCACACCCTTTTACTTGCCTTACAGAGCAGCTCTGGAGCTGATACAGTGCCAAGCTGCTGCAAGAAATCAGCTTGAATGCTTCAGGGGATGGGGCATGGCCAACATGAGCCCCACACCAAAGGTGGGTGGGGGTGTTTAATGCGAACTAGGGGTAATCCAAGCACCGCAAAAGGCCGCCATGCCCTGCACGCCCCTTTTCTCTTTTCATATGCAGATGAGGGTTGAAGCCAACTTTGACCCACTGCTTGGATGACATCACCATATGCAAATCCATCTGCTGCAGGCCTTGCCCCAGGAATGCTTGCACTAGTTGTTGCATTTGGTTTGTTGTTTGGGGGTGCTTCAGTATTAGGCAGCCTTCTGCCCTCCCATGTTCATCTGAAAATATGTGTTCTCCCTGCAGTTGTTGTCCCCAGATGAGAGTTCCCTTGTGCTGCCTCAGTTGAATCTCCTTTACTTGACAGAGATGTGCCTGAGCAGCGGCCCTCCCAGCCCTATCCCAAATCATACTTATTTTGCATAGGAGACACCATGGTCATGAAGATTGTTCACCCAGGGTGAGGTTCATTCATTGCATTCTGGGTATGCTGACCCCTGTGATTTCCCCAAATGTGGGAAACTCGCCTGCATTTTTTGTGGTAGTGGGGGACTGTGTTTGTGTTTTCCTCTGGTCAGCTCTGGTAAAAGTCAGATTTCTTTGTCTCATATATTCCTCTAGCCTTGTTCTTCTTTCGAGAGTTCCCTTGTGCTGCCTCAGTTGGATCTCCTTCACTTGACAGGGGGGTGCCCGAGCAGTGACCCTCCCCAGCTCTAGCCCAACTCCTACTTACCTGCCAGGTGAGATACTATGATCATGAAGGTGCTTCTCCCAGGGCAAGGCTCACCCATTGCACTCTGGGTGTGCTGCTCCTGTGATTTCCCCAAATGTGGGAAACTTGATTGCATAATTTGTGTTTCCCCTGGTCGGCTCTCGTATAATTCAGATCTCTTTGTCTCAGGTCTCTCTCCAGCCTAGTTTGCTGTCTGTTTCCACTTCTCTTTTCTGGAGCCACTCCCTTCTATGCCCTTGCGCACTATCCTGACTTCTCCCGTCTGCTTACTTTGTGCCTTCCAACGCACAATGCGAACTACAGGTAGTGCTGCAGGGCCCACACCCTTTTAGTTGCCTTACAGAGCAGCTCTGGAGCTGTTACAGTGCCCAGCTGCTGCAAGAAATCAGCTTGAATGCTTCAGGGGCTGGGGCATAGCCAACATGAGCCCCACACCAAAGGAGGGTGGGGGTGTTTAATGCGAACTAGGGGTCATCCAAGCACCGCAAAAGGCCGCCATGCCCTGCATGCCCCTTTTCTCTTTTCATATGCAGATGAGGGTTCCAGCCAACTTTGGCCCACTGCTTGGATGACATCACCGTATGCAAATCCGTCTGCTGCAGACCTTCCCCCAGGAATGCTTGTACTAGTTGTTGCATATGGTTTGATATTTGATGGTGCTTCAGTATTAGGCAGCCTTCCACCCTCCCATGTTCATCTGAAAAGATGTGGTCTCCCTGCAGTTGTTGTCCCCAGACGAGAGTTCCCTTGTGCTTCCTCAGTTGAATCTCCTTAACTTGATGGGGGAGGGGCTGCCCGAGCAGCCACCCTCCCCCAGCCCTATCCCAACTCATACTTATTTTGCATATGAGATCTCTTGATCATGAAGATTGTTCTCACAGGGTGAAGTTCATCCATTATATTTTAAAATAGGAAGGTACAAATTACATATTTGAATTGCATCTATGTGCTGGATTCAAATGTCCCCCCCCCCTTCCTTTCTCAATTGTGCCCATCAGCAGCTATTCTAAGGTTGCTGCCAATGGGTGTGACACATTAATTTCTTCTGTGGGGTACACAGGACTCCACAAGGATTCACATTGGGGTGTAGAGTAGGATCTTGATCTGAGGCACCAACCGACTCAAAGCTTTTGACTGTTCCCAAGATGCTCAGCGCATCCTCCTCTATAACCCCGCTTCCATGAACAGGGAGCTCAGTTTGTAGTTGGTGCCTTCAGTAGCAGGCCACTTAACAGGGGCCTGCCTCAGGAAGCCAATTCTTAGCTATTCATTTTGACAAGAAAAGAAGAACTTGTTTTATGAGAATCTACAAGGGCTGCAGCAGGCTAGGTCTAATAGACATCTTTACTGCAGCTTCATCACTCCCAGCGGCGCTGTATACTCCCGTGCCCTGGTTGCTGGGTCACTGCAGCGGAGGCTCCGGTTTCTTCCTAAGGTCAGTCACACACACACCGCCCTTCCGGATCACGAGGCCGCTGATGAAGGGGAGCGTGGCCGTAGGGGGTGGACCGTGTGCGCACTGGCGTGGACACTGATTACTGGGCAGCCGCTCCACTAGCCACCAGGTACAGTTAAGGAGCACAGGTCTGGGGGTTTTTCTCCTATATTAAACCAATTTTGTACTGCCCGCAGCGCATTGTGATAGGTAATAGGGCCTGATTCAGGTTGGATTGCAATCACAATAAGTGATCCAACTGCAAAAATTGCTAAGAGCATACGCATGTGCCTGCATTTTCTGCGGCACCCCGCAGAGAATGCGATCGCCTCTGCCTGTCAATCGGGGCAGGGGGGGAGAGGGGGGTCAGCAACACTCCATTTCCAAGTCAGGGATGGAGCGGTGCGGGGGCAAGGCTTCAAAATGGGGTCTGCAATGGAGGAGACACAGGGGGCGTGGTCACAGCAGCTGTATGACATCACATTCAGCCGCTGTGATCACAAAAATGGTGGCGGCTTCCTGCGCGCACATACAGTCTGCACCAGCAGGAGGCTACACCATTTTTTATGATCACGCTGAACTGCAGTGCGACTGCAATTACAGCATGGTCAAGAAGGGAGGCGTCATGCTGGGTGGCCATAAGAGATGAGCGGGTTCGGTTCCTCGGAATCCGAACCCGCCCGAACTTCACCCTTTTTTGCTCGGGTCCGAGCAGACTCGGATCCTCTCGCCTTGCTCGGTTAACCCGAGCGTGCCCGAACGTCATCATCCCGCTGTCGGATTCTCACGAGACTTGGATTCTATATAAGGAGCCGCGCGTCGCCGCCATTTTCACACGTGCATTGAGATTGATAGGGAGAGGACGTGGCTGGCGTCCTCTCCGTTTAGATTAGAAGATAGAGACGAGTGACATTTGATTTACTACTAATTTGGGGAGCAGTTGAACTTGTCAGGAGTACTCAGTAGTGCAGAGTTTTGCTGATAGTGACCACCAGTTTTATTATTTATAATCCGTTCTCTGCCTGAAAAAAAACGATACACATACCATATCTGTGCTCAGCCTCAGTGTGCTGCATGATATATCATCTATGTATATCTGACTGTGCTGAGTGCTCACTGCTCACACAGCTTAATTGTGGGGGAGACTGGGGAGCAGTTATAGCAGGAGTACAGTGCACACTTTTGCTGCCAGTGTGACCACCAGTATATTGTCTGCCTGAAAAAGTTAAACACTCCTGTGGTGTTTTTTTTTTATTCTATAAATGCATTCTGCTGACAGTGTCCAGCAGGTCCGTCATACATATATTATATAAATATTTACCTGCAGTAGTGTTATATTTTTTTTTTCATCTTTATCATCTCTATATTAGCAGACGCAGTACGGTAGTCCACGGCTGTGGCTATCTCTGTGTCGTCAGTGCTCGTCCATAATTGTATACCTACCTACCTGTGGTGGTTTTTTTTTTCTATCTTCTTCATACTAGTAGTTTAGGAGTCTACTGACAGTGTCCACCAGGTCCATCATTATATTATATACCTACAGTAGTAATATATTTATTATATTATCTATACTAGCAGACGCAGTACGGTAGTCCACGGCTGTGGCTATCTCTGTGTCGTCAGTGCTCGTCCATAATTGTATACCTACCTACCTGTGGTGGGGTTTTTTTTTTATCTTCTTCATACTAGTAGTTTAGCAGTCTGCTGACAGTGTCCACCAGGTCCGTCATTATATTATATACCTACAGTAGTAATATATTTATTATATTATCTATACTAGCAGATGCAGTACGGTAGTCCACGGCTGTACCTACCTCTGTGTCGTCAGTGCTCGTCCATAATTGTATACCTACCTGTGGTGGGGTTTTTTTTTCTATCTTCTTCATACTAGTAGTTTAGGAGTCTGCTGACAGTGTCCACCAGGTCCGTCATTATATTATATACCTACAGTAGTAATATATTTAGTATATTATCTATACTAGCAGACGCAGTACGGTAGTCCACGGCTGTACCTACCTCTGTGTCGTCACTCGTCCATAATTGTATACCTAACTGTGGTGGTTTTTTTTTCTATCTTCTTCATACTAGTAGTTTAGCAGTCTGCTGACAGTGTCCACCAGGTCCGTCATTATATTATATATACCTACAGTAGTTATATATATATTTTTTTATATCATTAATTATCATCTCTATACTAGCAGACGCAGTACGGTAGGCCACGGCTGTGGCTATCTCTGTGTCGTCAGTGCTCGTCCATAATTGTATACCTACCTACCTGTGGTGGAAGTTTTTTTCTATCTTCTTCATACTAGTAGTTTAGCAGTCTGCTGACAGTGTCCACCAGGTCCGTCATTATATTATATATACCTACAGTAGTTATATATATATATTTTTTTATATCATTAATTATCATCTCTATACTAGCAGACGCAGTACGGTAGTCCACGGCTGTAGCTACCTCTGTGTCGTCAGTCACTCGTCATCCATAAGTATACTAGTATCCATCCATCTCCATTGTTTACCTGAGGTGCCTTTTAGTTGTGCCTATTAAAATATGGAGAACAAAAATGTTGAGGTTCCAAAAATAGGGAAAGATCAAGATCCACTTCCACCTCGTGCTGAAGCTGCTGCCACTAGTCATGGCCGAGACGATGAAATTCCATCAACGTCGTCTGCCAAGGCCGATGCCCAATGTCATAGTACAGAGCATGTAAAATCCAAAACACAAAAGATCAGTAAAAAAATGACTCAAAAATCTAAATAAAAATCGTCGGAGGAGAAGCGTAAACTTGCCAATATGCCATTTACCACACGGAGTGGCAAGGAACGGCTGAGGCCCTGGCCTATCTTCATGGCTAGTGGTTCAGCTTCACATGAGGATGGAAGCACTCAGCCTCTCGCTAGAAAAATGAAAAGACTTAAGCTGGCAAAAGCACAGCAAAGAACTGTGCGTTCTTCAAAATCACAAATCCACAAGGAGAGTCCAATTGTGTCGGTTGCGATGCCTGACCTTCCCAACACTGGACGTGAAGAGCATGCACCTTCCACCATTTGCACGCCCCCTGCAAGTGCTGGAAGGAGCACCCGCAGTCCAGTTCCTGATAGTCAGATTGAAGATGTCAGTGTTGAAGTACACCAGGATGAGGAGAATATGGGTGTTGCTGGCGCTGGGGAGGAAATTGACAAGGAGGATTCTGATGGTGAGGTGGTTTGTTTAAGTCAGGCACCCGGCGAGACACCTGTTGTCCGTGGGAGGAATATGGCCATTGACATGCCTGGTGAAAATACCAAAAAAATCAGCTCTTCGGTGTGGAAGTATTTCAACAGAAATGCGGACAACAGGTGTCAAGCCGTGTGTTGCCTTTGTCAAGCTGTAATAAGTAGGGGTAAGGACGTTAACCACCTCGGAACATCCTCCCTTATACGTCACCTGCAGCGCATTCATCATAAGTCAGTGACAAGTTCAAAAACTTTGGGCGACAGCGGAAGCAGTCCACTGACCAGTAAATCCCTTCCTCTTGTAACCAAGCTCACGCAAACCACCCCACCAACTCCCTCAGTGTCAATTTCCTCCTTCCCCAGGAATGCCAATAGTCCTGCAGGCCATGTCACTGGCAATTCTGACGAGTTCTCTCCTGCCTGGGATTCCTCCGATGCATCCTTGAGTGTAACGCCTACTGCTGCTGGCGCTGCTGTTGTTGCTGCTGGGAGTCGATGGTCATCCCAGAGGGGAAGTCGTAAGACCACTTTTACTACTTCCACCAAGCAATTGACTGTCCAACAGTCCTTTGCGAGGAAGATGAAATATCACAGCAGTCATCCTGCTGCAAAGCGGATAACTGAGGCCTTGGCATCCTGGGCAGTGAGAAACGTGGTTCCGGTATCCATCATTACTTCAGAGCCAACTATAGACTTGATTGAGGTACTGTGTCCCCGGTACCAAATACTATCTAGGTTCCATTTCTCTAGGCAGGCGATACCGAAAATGTACACAGACCTCAGAAAAAGACTCACCAGTGTCCTAAAAAATGCAGTTGTACCCAATGTCCACTTAACCACGGACATGTGGACAAGTGGAGCAGGGCAGACTCAGGACTATATGACTGTGACAGCCCACTGGGTAGATGTATTGACTCCCGCCGCAAGAACAGCAGCGGCGGCACCAGTAGCAGCATCTCGCAAACGCCAACTCTTTCCTAGGCAGGCTACGCTTTGTATCACCGCTTTCCAGAATACGCACACAGATGAAAACCTCTTACGGCAACTGAGGAAGATCATCACAGAATGGCTTACCCCAATTGGACTCTCCTGTGGATTTGTGGCATCGGACAACGCCAGCAATATTGTGCGTGCATTATATCTGGGCAAATTCCAGCACGTCCCATGTTTTGCACATACCTTGAATTTGGTGGTGCAGAATTATTTAAAAAACGACAGGGGCGTGCAAGAGATGCTGTCGGTGGCCACAAGAATTGCGGGACACTTTCGGCGTACAGGCACCACGTACAGAAGACTGGAGCAACACCAAAAACGCCTGAACCTGCCCTGCCATCATCTGAAGCAAGAAGTGGAAACGAGGTGGAATTCAACCCTCTATATGCTTCAGAGGATGGAGGAGCAGCAAAAGGCCATTCAAGCCTATACATCTGACCACGATATAGGAGGTGGAATGCACCTGTCTCAAGCGCAGTGGAGAATGATTTCAACGTTGTGCAAGGTTCTGCAACCTTTTGAACTTGCCACACGTGAAGTCAGTTCAGACACTGCCAGCCTGAGTCAGGTCATTCCCGTCATCAGGCTTTTGCAGAAGAAGCTGGAGACATTGAAGGAGGAGCTAAGACAGAGCGATTCCGCTAGGCATGTGGGACTTGTGGATGGAGCCCTTCATTCGCTTAACCAGGATTCACGGGTGGTCAATCTGTTGAAATCAGAGCACTACATTTTGGCCACCGTGCTCGATCCTAGATTTAAAACCTACGTTGTATCTCTCTTTCCGGCAGACACAAGTCTGCAGGGGTTCAAAGACCTGCTGGTGAGAAAATTATCAAGTCAAGCGGAACTTGATCGGTCAACAGCTCCTCCTTCACAGTCTCCCGCAATTGGGGGTGCGAGGAAAAGGCTCAGAATTCCGAGCCCACCCGCTGGCGGTGATGCAGGGCAGTCTGGAGCGACTGCTGATGCTGACATCTGGTCCGGACTGAAGGACCTGCCAACGATTACGGACATGTCGTCTACTGTCACTGCATATGATTCTCTCACCATTGAAAGAATGGTGGAGGATTATATGAGTGACCGCATCCAAGTAGGCACGTCAGACAGTCCGTACGTATACTGGCAGGAAAAAGAGGCAATTTGGAGGCCCTTGCACAAACTGGCTTTATTCTACCTAAGTTGCCCTCCCACAAGTGTGTACTCCGAAAGAGTGTTTAGTGCCGCCGCTCACCTTGTCAGCAATCGGCGTACGAGGTTACTTCCAGAAAATGTGGAGAAGATGATGTTCATTAAAATGAATTATAATCAATTGCTCCGTGGAGACATTGACCAGCAGCAATTGCCTCCACAAAGTATACAGGGAGCTGAGATGGTGGATTCCAGTGGGGACGAATTGATAATCTGTGAGGAGGGGGATGTACACGGTGATGAATCGGAGGATGATGATGAGGTGGACATCTTGCCTCTATAGAGCCAGTTTGTGCAAGGAGAGATTTATTGCTTCTTTTTTGGTGGGGGTCCAAACCAACCCGTCATTTCAGTCACAGTCGTGTGGCAGACCCTGTCACTGAAATGATGGGTTGGTTAAAGTGTGCATGTCCTGTTTATACAACATAAGGGTGGGTGGGAGGGCCCAAGGCAATTCCACCTTGCACCTCTTTTTTCTTTTATTTTTCTTTGCGTCATGTGCTGTTTGGGGAGTGTTTTTTGGAAGGGCCATCCTGCGTGACACTGCAGTGCCACTCCTAGATGGGCCAGGTGTTTGTGTCGGCCACTTGGGTCGCTGAGCTTAGTCACACAGCTACCTCATTGCGCCTCTTTTTTTCTTTGCGACATGTGCTGTTTGGGGAGTGTTTTTTGGAAGGGCCATCCTGCGTGAAACTGCAGTGACACTCCTAGATGGGCCAGGTGTTTGTGTCGTCCACTTGGGTCGCTGAGCTTAGTCACACAGCTACCTCATTGCGCCACTTTTTTTCTTTGCGTCATGTGCTGTTTGGGGAGTGTTTTTTGGAAGGGCCATCCTGCGTGACACTGCAGTGCCACTCCTAGATGGGCCAGGTGTTTGTGTCGGCCACTTGGGTCGCTGAGCTTAGTCACACAGCTACCTCATTGCGCCTCTTTTTTTCTTTGCGTCATGTGCTGTTTGGGGAGTGTTTTTGGAAGGGCCATCCTGCGTGACACTGCAGTGCCACTCCTAGATGGGCCAGGTGTTTGTGTCGGCCACTTGGGTCGCTGAGCTTAGTCACACAGCTACCTCATTGCGCCTCTTTTTTTCTTTGCGTCATGTGCTGTTTGGGGAGTGTTTTTTGGAAGGGCCATCCTGCGTGACACTGCAGTGCCACTCCTAGATGGGCCAGGTGTTTGTGTCGGCCACTTGGGTCGCTGAGCTTAGTCACACAGCTACCTCATTGCGCCTCTTTTTTTCTTTGCGTCATGTGCTGTTTGGGGAGTGTTTTTTGGAAGGGCCATCATGCGTGACACTGCAGTGCCACTCCTAGATGGGCCAGGTGTTTGTGTCGGCCACTTGGGTCACTGAGCTTAGTCATCCAGCGACCTCGGTGCAAATTTTAGGACTAAAAATAATATTGTGAGGTGTGAGGTGTTAAGAATAGACTGAAAATTAGTGGAAATTATGGTTATTGAGGTTAATAATACTTTGGGATCAAAATGACTCCCAAATTCTATGATTTAAGCTGTTTTTTAGGGTTTTTTGAAAAAAACACCCGAATCCAAAACACACCCGAATCCGACAAAAAAAATTCGGTGAGGTTTAGCCAAAACGCGTTCGAACCCAAAACACGGCCGCGGAACCGAACCCAAAACCAAAACACAAAACCCGAAAAATTTCCGGTGCACATCTCTAGTGGCCATGCCATGTCACTGTGCAGGAGCCAGCACCGCTCACACACTAGTCCCCGGTGCAGCCCCCAACCCCCGGGACACCCGGAGCAACAAAATGTAGATTCAGGCCACCAGGCCACGCCCCTACCTATGAAACCATGCCTCCTTTTTACCATTGCGCTGCTTATCTGCGCGCACTGCATTACAATCTCCCTCGCCACCTCTCTGGGTGTCACCAGTGATAGTGACACCTCTGCCATGCTTGTAGCAGCTGGTCCTAAGATCTACACCTCAAGCCCTGAGTGTTTGCCCTTGTGACTTGTTGATCATCATAGCAAAGCAGATGCTTACAGAAAACTGCAGGGGCTTAGATTGAAAATAAAAAAAATTGATGGGTATAAGGTAGAGAGGAGCGGGTTCGGTTCTCCGAGAACCGAATTCCCCACGAACCCCACGAACTCCTCCTCCGAGGCAGGCTCGGTTGTTCCCGCCTGACTCGGAAAACCTGAACAAGGGAAAATGTCATCATCCCGCTGTCGGATTCTCGCGAGATTCGGATTTCATATAAAGAGTGCAAGCATTCCTGGGGGAAGGCCTGCAGCAGATGGATTTGCATATGGTGATGTCATCCAAGCAGTGGGTCAAAGTTGGCTTCAGAAACAAACAGGAATGCTTGCACTAGTTGTTGCATTTGGTTTGTTGTTTGGGGGTGCTTCAGTATTAGGCAGCCTTCTGCCCTCCCATGTTCATCTGAAAATATGTGTTCTCCCTGCAGTTGTTGTCCCCAGATGAGAGTTCCCTTGTGCTGCCTCAGTTGAATCTCCTTTACTTGACAGAGATGTGCCTGAGCAGCGGCCCTCCCCAGCCCTATCCCAAATCATACTTATTTTGCATATGAGATACCATGGTCATGAAGATTATTCTCCCAGGGTGAGGTTCATTCATTGCATTCTGGGTATGCTGACCCCTGTGATTTCCCCAAATGTGGGTAACTCGACTGCATTATTTGTGGTAGTGGGGGACTGTGTTTGTGTTTTCCTCTGGTCAGCTCTGGTAAAAGTCAGATTTCTTTGTTTCAGATCTTCCTCTAGCCTTGTTCTTCTTTCGAGAGTTCCCTTGTGCTGCCTCAGTTGGATCTCCTTCACTTGACAGGGGGGTGCCCGAGCAGCGACCCTCCCCAGCTCAAGCCCAACTCCTACTTACCTGCCAGGTGAGATACTATGATCATGAAGGTGCTTCTTCCAGGGCAAGGCTCACCCATTGCACTCTGGGTGTGCTGCCCCTGCGATTTCCCCAAATGTGGGAAACTTGACTGCATAATTTGTGTTTCCCCTGGTCGGCTCTCGTATAATTCAGATCTCTTTGTCTCAGGTCTCTCTCCAGCCTAGTTTGCTGTCTGTTTCCACTTCTTTTTTCTTGAGCCCCTCCCTTTTATACCCTTGTGCACTATCCTGACTTCTCCTCCTGTCTGCTTACTTTGTGCCTTCCAATGCACAATGCAAACTACACACCCTTTTACTTGCCTTACAGAGCAGCTCTGGAGCTGTTACAGTGCCAAGCTGCTGTAAGAAATCAGCTTGAATGCTTCAGGGGCTGGGGCATTGTCAACATGAGCCCCACACCGAAGGAGGGTGGGGGTGTTTAATGCGAACTAAGGGTCATCCAAGCGCCGCAAAAGGCCGCCATGCCCTGCATACCCCTTTTCTCTTTTCATATGCAGATGAGGGATCCAGCCAACTTTGGCCCACTGCTTGGATGACATCACCGTATGCAAATCCGTCTTCTGCAGAACTTCCCCCAGGAATGCTTGTACTAGTTGTTGCATTTGGTTTGTTGTTTGGGGGTGCTTCAGTATTAGGCAGCCTTCTGCCCTCCCATGTTCATCTGAAAATATGTGTTCTCCCTGCAGTTGTTGTCCCCAGATGAGAGTTCCCTTGTGCTGCCTCAGTTGAATCTCCTTTACTTGACAGAGATGTGCCTGAGCAGCGGCCCTCCCCAGCCCTATCCCAAATCATACTTATTTTGCATAGGCGATACCATGGTCATGAAGATTGTTCTCCCAGGGTGAGGTTCATTCATTGCATTCTGGGTATGCTGACCCCTGTGATTTCCCCAAATGTGGGAAACTCGACTGCATTATTTGTGGTAGTGGGGGACTGTGTTTGTGCTTTCCTCTGGTCAGCTCTGGTAAAAGTCAGATTTCTTTGTCTCAGATCTTCCTCTAGCCTTGTTCTTCTTTCGAGAGTTCCCTTGTGCTGCCTCAGTTGGATCTCCTTCATTTGACAGGGGGTGCCCGAGCAGCAATCCTCCACAGCTCTGGCCCAACTCCTACTTACCTGCCAGGTGAGATACTATGATCTTCACTGTTAGGGCAATCAGGATGTGGAATTCCCTGCCAGGGAAGGTGGTAATGGCGGACTCTGTAATTGGATTTAAAAAAGGAATGGATACATTTCTGAATGAAAAAGCTATCCAAGGTTATAATACTTAAAATATCAACATGGTTAATCCGGGGGTAACATGAGTTATAGTAGCTAACTAGTCATAAAACATTATTCAGCAAGTATGTAGAATCATCACAACTTAAAACAGGTTGAACACGATGGGCAATTTGCCTCTATTCAACCTCAAAAACTATGTTACTATATGTTACTATATTACTATGTTACTGTAGTATACAGAACACCACAATGCAATGAGCAGTGATAGTGAGCACTGATGAGGATACTAGAACTGACACTGAGCAGCAAGATGCAGCACTGGACTATTAGTAATGTACTGTAGTATGCTGAGCACAACAATGCAGCACAAGACAATGAGCAGTGATACTGAGCACTGATGAGGATACTACTGAGAACTGACACTGAGCAGGAGAGACACACTACTAGTATTACTGAGCAGCAATAAGTATCCACTGATACTGAGCACTGATATTGAGATTTCCACTGAGAGAACATAGCCACGTCCTCTCCGCTCTCTCTTCAATGCACGAGTAAAAATGGCGGCAACGCGCAGCTCTTTATATGGAATCCGAATCTCGCGAGAATCCGACAGCGGGATGATGACATTTTCCCTTGTTCAGGTTTTCCGAGTCAGGCGGGAACAACCGAGCCTGCCTCGGAGGAGGAGTTCGTGGGGTTCGTGGGGAATTCGGTTCTCGGAGAACCGAACCCGCTCCTCTCTACCTTATACCCATCAATTTTTTTTATTTTCAATCTAAGCCCCTGCAGTTTTCTGTAAGCATCTGCTTTGCTATGATGATCAACAAGTCACAAGGGCAAACACTCAGGGCTTGAGGTGTAGATCTTAGGACCAGCTGCTACAAGCATGGCAGAGGTGTCACTATCACTGGTGACACCCAGAGAGGTGGCGAGGGAGATTGTAATGCAGTGCGCGCAGATAAGCAGCGCAATGGTAAAAAGGAGGCATGGTTTCATAGGTAGGGGCGTGGCCTGGTGGCCTGAATCTACATTTTGTTGCTCCGGGTGTCCCGGGGGTTGGGGGCTGCACCGGGGACTAGTGTGTGAGCGGTGCTGGCTCCTGCACAGTGACATGGCATGGCCACTAGAGATGTGCACCGGAAATTTTTCGGGTTTTGTGTTTTGGTTTTGGGTTCGGTTCCGCGGCCGTGTTTTGGGTTCGAACGCGTTTTGGCTAAACCTCACCGAATTTTTTTTGTCGGATTCGGGTGTGTTTTGGATTCGGGTGTTTTTTTCAAAAAACCCTAAAAAACAGCTTAAATCATAGAATTTGGGAGTCATTTTGATCCCAAAGTATTATTAACCTCAATAACCATAATTTCCACTAATTTTCAGTCTATTCTTAACACCTCACACCTCACAATATTATTTTTAGTCCTAAAATTTGCACCGAGGTCGCTGGATGACTAAGCTCAGTGACCCAAGTGGCCGACACAAACACCTGGCCCATCTAGGAGTGGCACTGCAGTGTCACGCATGATGGCCCTTCCAAAAAACACTCCCCAAACAGCACATGACGCAAAGAAAAAAAGAGGCGCAATGAGGTAGCTGTGTGACTAAGCTCAGCGACCCAAGTGGCCGACACAAACACCTGGCCCATCTAGGAGTGGCACTGCAGTGTCACGCAGGATGGCCCTTCCAAAAAACACTCCCCAAACAGCACATGACGCAAAGAAAAAAAGAGGCGCAATGAGGTAGCTGTGTGACTAAGCTCAGCGACCCAAGTGGCCGACACAAACACCTGGCCCATCTAGGAGTGGCACTGCAGTGTCACGCAGGATGGCCCTTCCAGAAACACTCCCCAAACAGCACATGACGCAAAGAAAAAAAGAGGCGCAATGAGGTAGCTGTGTGACTAAGCTCAGCGACCCAAGTGGCCGACACAAACACCTGGCCCATCTAGGAGTGGCACTGCAGTGTCACGCAGGATGGCCCTTCCAAAAAACACTCCCCAAACAGCACATGACGCAAAGAAAAAAAGTGGCGCAATGAGGTAGCTGTGTGACTAAGCTCAGCGACCCAAGTGGACGACACAAACACCTGGCCCATCTAGGAGTGTCACTGCAGTGTCACGCAGGATGGCCCTTCCAAAAAACACTCCCCAAACAGCACATGACGCAAAGAAAAAAAGAGGCGCAATGAGGTAGCTGTGTGACTAAGCTCAGCGACCCAAGTGGCCGACACAAACACCTGGCCCATCTAGGAGTGGCACTGCAGTGTCACGCAGGATGGCCCTTCCAAAAAACACTCCCCAAACAGCACATGACGCAAAGAAAAATAAAAGAAAAAAGAGGTGCAAGGTGGAATTGCCTTGGGCCCTCCCACCCACCCTTATGTTGTATAAACAGGACATGCACACTTTAACCAACCCATCATTTCAGTGACAGGGTCTGCCACACGACTGTGACTGAAATGACGGGTTGGTTTGGACCCCCACCAAAAAAGAAGCAATAAATCTCTCCTTGCACAAACTGGCTCTATAGAGGCAAGATGTCCACCTCATCATCATCCTCCGATTCATCACCGTGTACATCCCCCTCCTCACAGATTATCAATTCGTCCCCACTGGAATCCACCATCTCAGCTCCCTGTATACTTTGTGGAGGCAATTGCTGCTGGTCAATGTCTCCACGGAGCAATTGATTATAATTCATTTTAATGAACATCATCTTCTCCACATTTTCTGGAAGTAACCTCGTACGCCGATTGCTGACAAGGTGAGCGGCGGCACTAAACACTCTTTCGGAGTACACACTTGTGGGAGGGCAACTTAGGTAGAATAAAGCCAGTTTGTGCAAGGGCCTCCAAATTGCCTCTTTTTCCTGCCAGTATACGTACGGACTGTCTGACGTGCCTACTTGGATGCGGTCACTCATATAATCCTCCACCATTCTTTCAATGGTGAGAGAATCATATGCAGTGACAGTAGACGACATGTCCGTAATCGTTGGCAGGTCCTTCAGTCCGGACCAGATGTCAGCATCAGCAGTCGCTCCAGACTGCCCTGCATCACCGCCAGCGGTTGGGCTCGGAATTCTGAGCCTTTTCCTCGCACCCCCAATTGCGGGAGACTGTGAAGGAGGAGCTGTTGACCGATCAAGTTCCGCTTGACTTGATAATTTTCTCACCAGCAGGTCTTTGAACCCCTGCAGACTTGTGTCTGCCGGAAAGAGAGATACAACGTAGGTTTTAAATCTAGGATCGAGCACGGTGGCCAAAATGTAGTGCTCTGATTTCAACAGATTGACCACCCGTGAATCCTGGTTAAGCGAATGAAGGGCTCCATCCACAAGTCCCACATGCCTAGCGGAATCGCTCTGTCTTAGCTCCTCCTTCAATGTCTCCAGCTTCTTCTGCAAAAGCCTGATGACGGGAATGACCTGACTCAGGCTGGCAGTGTCTGAACTGACTTCACGTGTGGCAAGTTCAAAAGGTTGCAGAACCTTGCACAACGTTGAAATCATTCTCCACTGCGCTTGAGACAGGTGCATTCCACCTCCTATATCGTGGTCAGATGTATAGGCTTGAATGGCCTTTTGCTGCTCCTCCATCCTCTGAAGCATATAGAGGGTTGAATTCCACCTCGTTTCCACTTCTTGCTTCAGATGATGGCAGGGCAGGTTCAGGCGTTTTTGGTGTTGCTCCAGTCTTCTGTACGTGGTGCCTGTACGCCGAAAGTGTCCCGCAATTCTTGTGGCCACCGACAGCATCTCTTGCACGCCCCTGTCGTTTTTTAAATAATTCTGCACCACCAAATTCAAGGTATGTGCAAAACATGGGACGTGCTGGAATTTGCCCAGATATAATGCACGCACAATATTGCTGGCGTTGTCCGATGCCACAAATCCACAGGAGAGTCCAATTGGGGTAAGCCATTCTGTGATGATCTTCCTCAGTTGCCGTAAGAGGTTTTCATCTGTGTGCGTATTCTGGAAAGCGGTGATACAAAGCGTAGCCTGCCTAGGAAAGAGTTGGCGTTTGCGAGATGCTGCTACTGGTGCCGCCGCTGCTGTTCTTGCGGCGGGAGTCAATGCATCTACCCAGTGGGCTGTCACAGTCATATAGTCCTGAGTCTGCCCTGCTCCACTTGTCCACATGTCCGTGGTTAAGTGGACATTGGGTACAACTGCATTTTTTAGGACACTGGTGAGTCTTTCTCTGAGGTCTGTGTACATTTTTGGTATCGCCTGCCTAGAGAAATGGAACCTAGATAGTATTTGGTACCGGGGACACAGTACCTCAATCAAGTCTATAGTTGGCTCTGAAGTAATGATGGATACCGGAACCACGTTTCTCACTGCCCAGGATGCCAAGGCCTCAGTTATCCGCTTTGCAGCAGGATGACTGCTGTGATATTTCATCTTCCTCGCAAAGGACTGTTGGACAGTCAATTGCTTGGTGGAAGTAGTAAAAGTGGTCTTACGACTTCCCCTCTGGGATGACCATCGACTCCCAGCAGCAACAACAGCAGCGCCAGCAGCAGTAGGCGTTACACTCAAGGATGCATCGGAGGAATGCCAGGCAGGAGAGAACTCGTCAGAATTGCCAGTGACATGGCCTGCAGGACTATTGGCATTCCTGGGGAAGGAGGAAATTGACACTGAGGGAGTTGGTGGGGTGGTTTGCGTGAGCTTGGTTACAAGAGGAAGGGATTTACTGGTCAGTGGACTGCTTCCGCTGTCGCCCAAAGTTTTTGAACTTGTCACTGACTTATGATGAATGCGCTGCAGGTGACGTATAAGGGAGGATGTTCCGAGGTGGTTAACGTCCTTACCCCTACTTATTACAGCTTGACAAAGGCAACACACGGCTTGACACCTGTTGTCCGCATTTCTGTTGAAATACTTCCACACCGAAGAGCTGATTTTTTTGGTATTTTCACCAGGCATGTCAATGGCCATATTCCTCCCACGGACAACAGGTGTCTCGCCGGGTGCCTGACTTAAACAAACCACCTCACCATCAGAATCCTCCTTGTCAATTTCCTCCCCAGCGCCAGCAACACCCATATTCTCCTCATCCTGGTGTACTTCAACACTGACATCTTCAATCTGACTATCAGGAACTGGACTGCGGGTGCTCCTTCCAGCACTTGCAGGGGGCGTGCAAATGGTGGAAGGTGCATGCTCTTCACGTCCAGTGTTGGGAAGGTCAGGCATCGCAACCGACACAATTGGACTCTCCTTGTGGATTTGTGATTTTGAAGAACGCACAGTTCTTTGCTGTGCTTTTGCCAGCTTAAGTCTTTTCATTTTTCTAGCGAGAGGCTGAGTGCTTCCATCCTCATGTGAAGCTGAAC
This sequence comes from Pseudophryne corroboree, assembly GCF_028390025.1. Lineage (NCBI taxonomy): Eukaryota > Metazoa > Chordata > Amphibia > Anura > Myobatrachidae > Pseudophryne > Pseudophryne corroboree. The sequence goes on from NW_026969024.1 coordinate 370,480, forward strand.
CACTAGCCATGAAGATAGGCCAGGGCCTCAGCCGTTCCTTGCCACTCCGTGTGGTAAATGGCATATTGGCAAGTTTACGCTTCTCCTCCGACGATTTTTATTTAGATTTTTGAGTCATTTTTTACTGATCTTTTGTGTTTTGGATTTTACATGCTCTGTACTATGACATTGGGCATCGGCCTTGGCAGACGACGTTGATGGAATTTCATCGTCTCGGCCATGACTAGTGGCAGCAGCTTCAGCACGAGGTGGAAGTGGATCTTGATCTTTCCCTATTTTTGGAACCTCAACATTTTTGTTCTCCATATTTTAATAGGCACAACTAAAAGGCACCTCAGGTAAACAATGGAGATGGATGGATACTAGTATACTTATGGATGACGAGTGACTGACGACACAGAGGTAGCTACAGCCGTGGACTACCGTACTGCGTCTGCTAGTATAGAGATGATAATTAATGATATAAAAAAAAATATATATATAACTACTGTAGGTATATATAATATAATGACGGACCTGGTGGACACTGTCAGCAGACTGCTAAACTACTAGTATGAAGAAGATAGAAAAAAACTTCCACCACAGGTAGGTAGGTATACAATTATGGACGAGCACTGACGACACAGAGATAGCCACAGCCGTGGCCTACCGTACTGCGTCTGCTAGTATAGAGATGATAATTAATGATATAAAAAAAAATATATATAACTACTGTAGGTATATATAATATAATGACGGACCTGGTGGACACTGTCAGCAGACTGCTAAACTACTAGTATGAAGAAGATAGAAAAAAAAAACCACCACAGTTAGGTATACAATTATGGACGAGTGACGACACAGAGGTAGGTACAGCCGTGGACTACCGTACTGCGTCTGCTAGTATAGATAATATACTAAATATATTACTACTGTAGGTATATAATATAATGACGGACCTGGTGGACACTGTCAGCAGACTCCTAAACTACTAGTATGAAGAAGATAGAAAAAAAAACCCCACCACAGGTAGGTATACAATTATGGACGAGCACTGACGACACAGAGGTAGGTACAGCCGTGGACTACCGTACTGCATCTGCTAGTATAGATAATATAATAAATATATTACTACTGTAGGTATATAATATAATGACGGACCTGGTGGACACTGTCAGCAGACTGCTAAACTACTAGTATGAAGAAGATAAAAAAAAAAACCCACCACAGGTAGGTAGGTATACAATTATGGACGAGCACTGACGACACAGAGATAGCCACAGCCGTGGACTACCGTACTGCGTCTGCTAGTATAGATAATATAATAAATATATTACTACTGTAGGTATATAATATAATGATGGACCTGGTGGACACTGTCAGTAGACTCCTAAACTACTAGTATGAAGAAGATAGAAAAAAAAAAACCACCACAGGTAGGTAGGTATACAATTATGGACGAGCACTGACGACACAGAGATAGCCACAGCCGTGGACTACCGTACTGCGTCTGCTAATATAGAGATGATAAAGATGAAAAAAAAATATAACACTACTGCAGGTAAATATTTATATAATATATGTATGACGGACCTGCTGGACACTGTCAGCAGAATGCATTTATAGAATAAAAAAAAAACACCACAGGAGTGTTTAACTTTTTCAGGCAGACAATATACTGGTGGTCACACTGGCAGCAAAAGTGTGCACTGTACTCCTGCTATAACTGCTCCCCAGTCTCCCCCACAATTAAGCTGTGTGAGCAGTGAGCACTCAGCACAGTCAGATATACATAGATGATATATCATGCAGCACACTGAGGCTGAGCACAGATATGGTATGTGTATCGTTTTTTTTCAGGCAGAGAACGGATTATAAATAATAAAACTGGTGGTCACTATCAGCAAAACTCTGCACTACTGAGTACTCCTGACAAGTTCAACTGCTCCCCAAATTAGTAGTAAATCAAATGTCACTCGTCTCTATCTTCTAATCTAAACGGAGAGGACGCCAGCCACGTCCTCTCCCTATCAATCTCAATGCACGTGTGAAAATGGCGGCGACGCGCGGCTCCTTATATAGAATCCAAGTCTCGTGAGAATCCGACAGCGGGATGATGACGTTCGGGCGCGCTCGGGTTAACCGAGCAAGGCGAGAGGATCCGAGTCTGCTCGGACCCGAGCAAAAAAGGGTGAAGTTCGGGCGGGTTCGGATTCCGAGGAACCGAACCCGCTCATCTCTTATGGCCACCCAGCATGACGCCTCCCTTCTTGACCATGCTGTAATTGCAGTCGCACTGCAGTTCAGCGTGATCATAAAAAATGGTGTAGCCTCCTGCTGGTGCAGACTGTATGTGCGCGCAGGAAGCCGCCACCATTTTTGTGATCACAGCGGCTGAATGTGATGTCATACAGCTGCTGTGACCACGCCCCCTGTGTCTCCTCCATTGCAGACCCCATTTTGAAGCCTTGCCCCCGCACCGCTCCATCCCTGACTTGGAAATGGAGTGTTGCTGACCCCCCTCTCCCCCCCTGCCCCGATTGACAGGCAGAGGCGATCGCATTCTCTGCGGGGTGCCGCAGAAAATGCAGGCACATGCGTATGCTCTTAGCAATTTTTGCAGTTGGATCACTTATTGTGATTGCAATCCAACCTGAATCAGGCCCTATTACCTATCACAATGCGCTGCGGGCAGTACAAAATTGGTTTAATATAGGAGAAAAACCCCCAGACCTGTGCTCCTTAACTGTACCTGGTGGCTAGTGGAGCGGCTGCCCAGTAATCAGTGTCCACGCCAGTGCGCACACGGTCCACCCCCTACGGCCACGCTCCCCTTCATCAGCGGCCTCGTGATCCGGAAGGGCGGTGTGTGTGTGACTGACCTTAGGAAGAAACCGGAGCCTCCGCTGCAGTGACCCAGCAACCAGGGCACGGGAGTATACAGCGCCGCTGGGAGTGATGAAGCTGCAGTAAAGATGTCTATTAGACCTAGCCTGCTGCAGCCCTTGTAGATTCTCATAAAACAAGTTCTTCTTTTCTTGTCAAAATGAATAGCTAAGAATTGGCTTCCTGAGGCAGGCCCCTGTTAAGTGGCCTGCTACTGAAGGCACCAACTACAAACTGAGCTCCCTGTTCATGGAAGCGGGGTTATAGAGGAGGATGCGCTGAGCATCTTGGGAACAGTCAAAAGCTTTGAGTCGGTTGGTGCCTCAGATCAAGATCCTACTCTACACCCCAATGTGAATCCTTGTGGAGTCCTGTGTACCCCACAGAAGAAATTAATGTGTCACACCCATTGGCAGCAACCTTAGAATAGCTGCTGATGGGCACAATTGAGAAAGGAAGGGGGGGGGGACATTTGAATCCAGCACATAGATGCAATTCAAATATGTAATTTGTACCTTCCTATTTTAAAATATAATGGATGAACTTCACCCTGTGAGAACAATCTTCATGATCAAGAGATCTCATATGCAAAATAAGTATGAGTTGGGATAGGGCTGGGGAGGGTGGCTGCTCGGGCAGCCCCTCCCCCATCAAGTTAAGGAGATTCAACTGAGGAAGCACAAGGGAACTCTCGTCTGGGGACAACAACTGCAGGGAGACCACATCTTTTCAGATGAACATGGGAGGGCGGAAGGCTGCCTAATACTGAAGCACCATCAAATATCAAACCATATGCAACAACTAGTACAAGCATTCCTGGGGGAAGGTCTGCAGCAGACGGATTTGCATACGGTGATGTCATCCAAGCAGTGGGCCAAAGTTGGCTGGAACCCTCATCTGCATATGAAAAGAGAAAAGGGGCATGCAGGGCATGGCGGCCTTTTGCGGTGCTTGGATGACCCCTAGTTCGCATTAAACACCCCCACCCTCCTTTGGTGTGGGGCTCATGTTGGCTATGCCCCAGCCCCTGAAGCATTCAAGCTGATTTCTTGCAGCAGCTGGGCACTGTAACAGCTCCAGAGCTGCTCTGTAAGGCAACTAAAAGGGTGTGGGCCCTGCAGCACTACCTGTAGTTCGCATTGTGCGTTGGAAGGCACAAAGTAAGCAGACGGGAGAAGTCAGGATAGTGCGCAAGGGCATAGAAGGGAGTGGCTCCAGAAAAGAGAAGTGGAAACAGACAGCAAACTAGGCTGGAGAGAGACCTGAGACAAAGAGATCTGAATTATACGAGAGCCGACCAGGGGAAACACAAATTATGCAATCAAGTTTCCCACATTTGGGGAAATCACAGGAGCAGCACACCCAGAGTGCAATGGGTGAGCCTTGCCCTGGGAGAAGCACCTTCATGATCATAGTATCTCACCTGGCAGGTAAGTAGGAGTTGGGCTAGAGCTGGGGAGGGTCACTGCTCGGGCACCCCCCTGTCAAGTGAAGGAGATCCAACTGAGGCAGCACAAGGGAACTCTCGAAAGAAGAACAAGGCTAGAGGAATATATGAGACAAAGAAATCTGACTTTTACCAGAGCTGACCAGAGGAAAACACAAACACAGTCCCCCACTACCACAAAAAATGCAGGCGAGTTTCCCACATTTGGGGAAATCACAGGGGTCAGCATACCCAGAATGCAATGAATGAACCTCACCCTGGGTGAACAATCTTCATGACCATGGTGTCTCCTATGCAAAATAAGTATGATTTGGGATAGGGCTGGGAGGGCCGCTGCTCAGGCACATCTCTGTCAAGTAAAGGAGATTCAACTGAGGCAGCACAAGGGAACTCTCATCTGGGGACAACAACTGCAGGGAGAACACATATTTTCAGATGAACATGGGAGGGCAGAAGGCTGCCTAATACTGAAGCACCCCCAAACAACAAACCAAATGCAACAACTAGTGCAAGCATTCCTGGGGCAAGGCCTGCAGCAGATGGATTTGCATATGGTGATGTCATCCAAGCAGTGGGTCAAAGTTGGCTTCAACCCTCATCTGCATATGAAAAGAGAAAAGGGGCGTGCAGGGCATGGCGGCCTTTTGCGGTGCTTGGATTACCCCTAGTTCGCATTAAACACCCCCACCCACCTTTGGTGTGGGGCTCATGTTGGCCATGCCCCATCCCCTGAAGCATTCAAGCTGATTTCTTGCAGCAGCTTGGCACTGTATCAGCTCCAGAGCTGCTCTGTAAGGCAAGTAAAAGGGTGTGGGCCCTGCAGCACTACCTGTAGTTTGCATTGTGCATTGGAAGGCACAAAGTAAGCAGACAGGAGGAGAAGTCAGGATAGTGCACAAGGGTATAAAAGCGAGTTTCCCACATTTGGGAAAATCACAGGGGTCAGCATACCCAGAATGCAATGAATGAACCTCACCCTGGGAGAACAATCTTCATGACCATGGTATCTCCTATGCAAAATAAGTATGATTTGGGATAGGGCTGGGGAGGGCCGCTGCTCAGGCACATCTCTGTCAAGTAAAGGAGATTCAACTGAGGCAGCACAAGGGAACTCTCATCTGGGGACAACAACTGCAGGGAGAACACATATTTTCAGATAAAAATCTTGGTCATGCTCTGGTTTCTCTTCAGAACGAACAAATCTTTCGCCTTTTATTAAAGATTTCCGTGGAGAGGAGCAAAACCGAGTTTTATCTCAATTTTTGCATGCCCCATCTTTTTGGGGTTTCTTTTATCGGTTTAAAGATAGAATGAGTGTGCTTTAATGTAAGCTCATTTGCATAGAAATGACAGTAAATGTTTGTTTCTTTTCAAACAGAACTTTCTTGACCATGCTACTTGCTTGAAAGATCTGGGAGCACATGGAATACAGTACAAACCATGCTTATAGCAAGGAGAAGCCAGGTGAGAAATCTGCTTACTTTCAAGTTGGGCGCTCACTTTGATCTGAATGAGGACTGCTGGCACAGCATTTAGGCGACAGGTGGAATCTTGGTCATGCTCTGGTTTCTCTTCAGAACGAACAAATCTTTCGCCATTTATTAAAGATTTCTGTGGAGAGGAGCAAAACTGAGTTTTATCTCAATTTTTGCATGCCCCATATTATTGGGGTTTCTTTTATCAGTTTCTTGTTAGCTTTAATGTAAGTTTATTTGCATAACAATGACTATAAATGTCTGTTTCTTTTCAAGCAGAACTTTCTTGACCATTCTAATTGCTTGAAAGATCTGGGAGCACATGGAAAAGAGTACAAACCATGCTTATAGCAAGGGGAAGCCTGGTGAGAAATCTGCTTTCTTTCTTTCAAATTGGGTGCTCACTTTGCGCTGAATGAGGACTGCTGGCATGGCACTCAGGCGACAGGTGGAATCTTAGTCATACTCTGGTTTCTCTTCAAAACGAACAGATCTTTCGCCTTTTACTAAAGATTTCCGTGGAGAGGAGCAAAACTGAGTTTTATCTCAATTTTTGCATGCTCCGTCTTATTGGGGTTTCTTTTATCGGTTTAAAGATAGAACGAGTGTGCTTTAATGTAAGCTCATTTGCATAGAAATGACAGTAAATGTTTGTTTCTTTTCAAACAGAACTTTCTTGACTATACTAAATGCTTGAAAGATCTGGGAGCACATGGAAAAGAGTACAAACCATGTTTATAGCAAGGGGAAGCCTGGTGAGAAATCTGCTTTCTTTCTTTCAAATTGGGTGCTCACTTTGAGCTGAATGAGGACTGCTGGCATGGCACTCAGGCGACAGGTGGAATCTTGGTCATGTTCTGGTTTCTCTTCAGAACGAACAAATCTTTCGCCTTTTACTAAAGATTTCCGTGGAGAGGAGCAAAACTGAGTTTTATCTCAATTTTTGCATGCCCCATCTTATTGGGATTTTATTTTATCGGTTTAAAGATAGAACGAGTGTGCTTTAATGTAAGCTCATTTGCATAGAAATGACAGTAAATGTTTGTTTCTTTTCAAACAGAACTTTCTTGACCACACTAATTGCTTGAAAGATCTGGGAGCACATGGAAAAGAGTACAAACCATGTTTATAGCAAGGGGAAGCCTGGTGAGAAATCTGCTTTCTTTCTTTCAAATTGGGTGCTCACTTTGAGCTGAATGAGGATTGCTGGCATGGCACTCAGGCGACAGGTGGAATCTTGGTCATGCTCTGGTTTCTCTTCAAAACGAACAGATCTTTCGCCTTTTACTAAAGATTTCCGTGGAGAGGAGCAAAACTGAGTTTTATCTCAATTTTTGCATGCTCCGTCTTATTGGGGTTTCTTTTATCGGTTTAAAGATAGAACGAGTGTGCTTTAATGTAAGCTCATTTGCATAGAAATGACAGTAAATGTTTGTTTCTTTTCAAACAGAACTTTCTTGACTATACTAATTGCTTGAAAGATCTGGGAGCACATGGAAAAGAGTACAAACCATGTTTATAGCAAGGGGAAGCCTGGTGAGAAATCTGCTTTCTTTCTTTCAAATTGGGTGCTCACTTTGAGCTGAATGAGGACTGCTGGCATGGCACTCAGGCGACAGGTGGAATCTTGGTCATGTTCTGGTTTCTCTTCAGAACGAACAAATCTTTCGCCTTTTACTAAAGATTTCCGTGGAGAGGAGCAAAACTGAGTTTTATCTCAATTTTTGCATGCCCCATCTTATTGGGGTTTTATTTTATCGGTTTAAAGATAGAACGAGTGTGCTTTAATGTAAGCTCATTTGCATAGAAATGACAGTAAATGTTTGTTTCTTTTCAAACAGAACTTTCTTGACCACACTAATTGCTTGAAAGATCTGGGAGCACATGGAAAAGAGTACAAACCATGTTTATAGCAAGGGGAAGCCTGGTGAGAAATCTGCTTTCTTTCATTCAAATTGGGTGCTCACTTTCAGCTGAATGAGAACTGCTGGCATGGCACTCAGGCGACAGGTGGAATCTTGGTCATGCTCTGGTTTCTCTTCAGAACTAACAAATATTTCGCCTTTTATTAAAGATTTCCGTGGAGAGGAGCAAAACTGAGTTTTATCTCAATTTTTGCATGCCCCATATTATTGGGGTTTCTTTTATCAGTTTAAAGACAGAACGAGTGTGCTTTCTTGTTAGCTTTAATGTAAGTTTATTTGCATAACAATGACAGTAAATGTTGTTTCTTTTCAAACAGAACTTTCTTGACCATGCTACTTGCTTAAAGGTCTGGGAGCACATGGAAAACAGTACAAACCATGCAGTATCACAAGAGCCTTTATTTGATCTTTCATGAAGATAGAGCAGAATTGAGGACACGTCAACAATTTCTGCCGAAGGTGGTTCATCTTTCCACATGGTGCCTTTGGCCACTGACACCTTCGTTGAGTCAAAGTCTCTGGCTGTGGTCAGAACTTTGAAAATGTATGTCACCAGAACGGTTCAGATTAGGAAAACAGAGGCTCTGTTTGTCCTGTATGCTCCCAACAGGATTTGGTGTCCTGCTTCCATGCAGACCATTATGCGCTGGATCTGTGGTAAGATTCAGCATGCTCGTTCCATGGCAGGATTGCCGTTACTGAAGTAGGTGAAGACCCATTCTACTAGAAAGGTGGGTTCATCCTTGGCAGCTGGTCGGGGAGTCTCGGCATTGCAACTTTGCCGAGCAGCTATTTAGTAAACACTTTTGCTAAGTTTTACAAGTTTGATACCTTGGCTGATGATAACCTTAAGTTGGGTCATTCGGTGCTGCAGAGTCGTACGCACTCTCCCACCCGTTCAAGAGCTTTGGTATAACCCCATGGTTCTTAATGTGACCCCAGCATCCTCTAGGTCGTATGAGAAAATAGGATTTTAATACCTACCGGTAAATCCTTTTCTCTTAGTCTGTAGAGGATGCTGGGCACCCGTCCCAGTCCATACTGTGTCTGCAGTTATTACTTGTGGTTATACACATGTTGTGTTATGGTTCTGGTCAGCTTTTTGCTGCAATTGTTCATGCCGTTGGCTTGTGTTCTGTTGAATGCCACGTTCTGCGGCATGTTTAAGGTGTGAGCTGGTAAGATGCTCACCTTAGTTTAACAATAAATCCTTTCCTCGAAATGTCCGTCTCCCTGGGCACAGTTCCTATAACTGGAGTCTGGAGGAGGGGCATAGAGGGAGGAGCCAGTTCACACCCTTTGAAAGTCTTAAAGTGCCCATGTCTCTTGCGGATCCCGTCTATACCCCATGGTTCTTAATGTGACCCCAGCATCCTCTACGGACTAAGAGAAAAGAATGCCCTTGCGCACTATCCTGACTTCTCCTCCCGTCTGCTTACTTTGTGCCTTCCAACGCACAATGCGAACTACAGGTGGTGCTGCAGGGCCCACACCCTTTTACTTGCCTTACAGAACAGCTCTGGAGCTGTTACAGTGCCCAGCTGCTGCAAGAAATCAGCTTGAATGCTCTAGGGGATGGGGCATGGCCAACATGAGCCCCACACCAAAGGAGGGTGGGGGTGTTTAATGCGAACTAGGGGTCATCCAAGCACCGCAAAAGGCCGCCATGCCCTGCATGCCCCTTTTCTCTTTTCATATGCAGATGAGGGTTCCAGTCAACTTTGGCCCACTGCTTGGATAACATCACCGTATGCAAATCCGTCTGCTGCAGACCTTCCCCCAGGAATGCTTGTACTAGTTGTTGCATATGGTGCTTCAGTATTAGGCAGCCTTCCGCCCTCCCATGTTCATCTGAAAAGATGTGGTCTCCCTGCAGTTGTTGTCCCCAGACGAGAGTTCCCTTGTGCTTCCTCAGTTGAATCTCCTTAACTTGACGGGGGAGGTGCTGCCCGAGCAGCCCTCCCCAGCCCTATCCCAACTCATATTTATTTTGCATATGAGATCTCTTGATCATGAAGATTGTTCTCACAGGGTGAGGTTCATCCATTATATTTTAAAATAGGAAGGTACGAATTACATATTTGAATTGCATCTATGTGCTGGATTCAAATGTCCCCCCCCCTTCCTTTCTCAATTGTGCCCGTCAGCAGCTATTCTAAGGTTGCTGCCAATGGGTGTGACACATTAATTTCTTCTGTGGGGTACACTGGACTCCACAAGGATTCACATTGGGGTGTAGAGTAGGATCTTGATCTGAGGCACCAACCGGCTCAAAGCTTTTGACTGTTCCCAAGAAGCTCAGTGCATTCTCCTCTATAACCCCGCTTCCATGAACAGGGAGCTCAGTTTGTAGTTGGTGCCTTCAGTAGCAGGCCAATTAACAGGGGCCTGCCTCAGGCAGCCTATTCTTAGCTATTAATTTTGACAAGAAAAGAAGAACTTGTTTTATGAGAATCTACAAGGGCTGCAGCAGGCTAGGTCTAATAGACATCTTTACTGCAGCTTCATCACTCCCAGCGGCGCTGTATACTCCCGTGCCCTGGTTGCTGGGTCACTGCAGCGGAGGCTCCGGTTTCATCCTAAGGTCAGTCACACACACACCACCCTTCCGGATCACGAGGCCGCTGCTGAAGGGGAGCGAGGCCGTAGGGGGTGGGCCGTGTGCGCACTGCGGTGGACACTGATTACTGGGCAGCCGCTCCACTAGCCACCAGGTACAGTTAAGGAGCACAGGTCTGGGGGTTTTTCTCCTATATTAACCCAATTTTGTACTGCCCGCAGCGCATTGTGATAGGTAATAGGGCCTGATTCAGGTTGGATTGCAATCACAATAAGCGATCCAACTGCAAAAATTGCTAAGAGCATACGCATGTGCCTGCATTTTCTGCGGCACCCCGCAGAGAATGTGATCGCCTCTGCCTGTCAATCGGGGCGGGGAAGGGGGTGAGAGGTGGGTCAGCAACACTCCATTTCCAAGTCAGGGATGGAGCGGTGCGGGGGCAAGGCTTCAAAATGGGGTCTGCAACGGAGGAGACACAGGGGGCGTGGTCACAGCGACTGTATGACATCACATTCAGCCGCTGTGATCACAAAAATGGTGGCGGCTTCCTGCGCGCACATACAGTCTGCACCAGCAGGAGCCTACACCATTTTTTATGATCACGCTGAACTGCAGTGCGACTGCAATTACAGCATGGTCAAGAAGGGAGGCGTCATGCTGGGTGGCCATGCCCTGTCACTTTGCAGGAGCCAGCACCGCTCACACACTAGTCCCCGGGTGCAGCCCCCAACCCCCGGGACACCCGGAGCAACAAAATGTAGATTCAGGCCACCAGGCCACGCCCCTACCTATGAAACCATGCCTCCTTTTTACCATTGCACTGCTTATCTGCGCGCACTGCATTACAATCTCCCTCGCCACCTCTCTGGGTGTCACCAGTGATAGTGACACCTCTGCCATGCTTGTAGCAGCTGGTCCTAAGATCTACGCCTCAAACCCTGAGTGTTTGCCCTTGTGACTTGTTGATCATCATAGCGAAGCAGATGCTTACAGAAAACTGCAGGGGCTTAGATTGAAAATAAAAAAATTGATAGGGTATAAGGTAGAGAGGAGCGGGTTCGGTTCTCTGAGAACCGAATTCCCCACGAACTCCACGTGGTTTACACTGGTCCGAGGCAGGCTCGGTTGTTCCCGCCTGACTCGGAAAACCTGAACAAGGGAAAATGTCATCATCCCGCTGTCGGATTCTCGCGAGATTCGGATTCCATATAAAGAGCTGCGCGTTGCTGCCATTTTTACTCGTGCATTGAAGAGAGAGCGGAGAGGACGTGGCTATGTTCTCTCAGTGGAAATCTCAATATCAGTGCTCAGTATCAGTGGTTACTTATTGCTGCTCAGTAATACTAGTAGTGTGTCTCTCCTGCTCAGTGTCAGTTCTCAGTAGTATCCTCATCAGTGCTCAGTATCACTGTTCATTGTCTTGTGCTGCATTGTGTTGCTCAGCATAATACAGTACATTACTAATAGTCCAGTGCTGCATCTTGCTGCTCAGTGTCAGTTCTAGTATCCTCATCAGTGCTCACTATCACTGCTCATTGCATTGTGGTGTTCTGTATACTACAATAACATAGTAACATAGTAACATAGTTTTTGAGGTTGAATAGAGGCAAATTGCCCATCGTGTTCAACCTGTTTTAAGTTGTGATGATTCTACATACTTGCTGAATAATGTTTTATGACTAGTTAGCTACTATAACTCATGTTACCCCCGGATTAACCATGTTGATATTTTAAGTATTATAACCTTGGATAGCTTTTTCATTCAGAAATGTATCCATTCCTTTTTTAAATCCAATTACAGAGTCCGCCATTACCACCTTCCCTGGCAGGGAATTCCACATCCTGATTGCCCTAACAGTGAAGAAACCTTTCCTCCATTGCGTTCTGAACTTTCCTCCAGTCGCAGCGAGTGACCACGTGTTCTTTTAATAAATAATTCCTCTGATAACTCTTTGTTATGTATCTTTACATATTTGAAGATATTAATAATATCTCCTCTTAGGCACCTCTTTTCTAGTGTATAAATATTCAGCCTAGTAAGTCTTTCCTTATAGTCCAGTACTTTAAGGCCTTTAATCAATTTAGTCTTCAGGATCTCTGACACTTCCATGAGCAGCAGAGTAGTGCAATGGAAGCATGCTGGGCCCATAACCCAGAGGTCGATTGATCGAAACTATCCTCTGCTATGTGCATTTTTTTTTTTATAATTAAAGTAATCAAAAACTGGGATTGATATTTTGGCACTTTTATTTTTACTTAAAGTACAATAACTTTTATCATTTTAATTTGTTTTAATAGTATATTGACAGCATTGTTTTCTTTAAAAAATCCACTTAATTTTCTTTACCCTATTACTGAAATGGTAATTGACAAAAACAAACTACATTGTCACCAGAAGAGCAATGCAAAATGTACAAGTGATATATGAAAATCATCTTCCATCTTGAATTTCAATGATGCATTGGGACAACAATTTGTGAGAAACATCTTCACCCATAAAGAAAGATTTTCTTAATTCCTTACCTGTGTGCTGATTAGATATCACCTTGTTTTCACATTAAACAGACTTCCCCATGAGGAAGCAGCAAGGATGCAGTGACGTTTCCTGGTGTCAACCTGTATTATTTCAGTAGACATTGAAATGAGGATGCATCTTTGATGCCTTTCCAATGAAGCAAGTTTAATTCAGTAATAGGTGAAAAACCATTCCTACAAAGGTGTTAATCAGAGACTTGGCTTTGTGGACACTTTTCAGAGAGCAAATTTGTTAGCATAAACATAAAATCAGAAAATGAAGAGCTGTTTAATCACTCAATTGGACTTTTCTGCCAGCATAATTTTTTTTCTCTGCAACTCACTGCTAAATTGTGCTTCCTAGCTGTTTTTTTATAAAATCACTTAATCAAATCTAACTCTGATTACATCAGAGAAGGCCAGGTACCCTACACCATAAGGGGGGTTTTTGAAATTTTGACTTGTCTACTTAAAGATCACCAAAATCTGATTACAAGGTCAATTACATCCCTGAGTGGGATTGAACCACCAACCTTTTGGTTAATAGCCAAACATGCTAACCGATTGCGCCACAGAGACACCTTGCGAAAGTCAATACTGACAAAGGCTAATAAGCATTCATCTAGAACGTTTCCTAGAAAAACTTTAAAAAGTCAATAATCTGGAGAATTTTTGTAAGAAACACATTGGTACTTTCCCATGATGAGTGAGTGCTTCAGGATTTCTTGCACTTACATGGGCTATTAACCAAAAGGTTGGTGGTTCAATCCCACCCAGGGATGTAATTGACCTTGTCATCAGATTTTGGTGATCTTTAAGTAGACAAGTCAAAATTTCAAACCCCCTCTTATGGTGTAGGGTACCTGGCCTTCTCTGACGTAATCAGAGTTAGGTTTAATTAAGTGATTTTATAAAAAACAGCTAGGAAGCACAATTTAGCAGTGGGTTGCAGAGAAAAAAATAACATTTTAAACCTACCGGTAATTTTTTTTTCTCGTAGTCCGTAGAGGATGATGGGGACTCCGTAAGGACCATGGGGGATAGACGGGCTCCGCAGCAGACATGGGCACTTTAAGAAAGACTTTAGATCTGGGTGTGCACTGGCTCCTCCCTCTATGCCCCTCCTCCATACCTCAGTTAGAGAAACTGTGCCCAGAGGAGACGGACAGTACGAGGAAAGGATTTTTGTTAATCCAAGGTCAAGATTCATACCAGCCACACCAATCACACCGTATAACTTGTGATATACTACCCAGTTAACAGTATGAAAACAACATAGCATCAGTCCAAGACCGATGAAAACTAACATATAACCCTTATGTAAGCAATAACTATATACAAGTCTTGCAGAAGTAGACCGCACTTGGGACGGGCACCCAGCATCCTCTACGGACTACGAGAAAAAGATTTACCGGTAGGTTTAAAATCTTATTTTCTCTTACGTCCTAGAGGATGCTGGGGACTCCGTAAGGACCATGGGGATTATACCAAAGCTCCCAAACGGGCAGGAGAGTGCGGATGACTTTGCAGCACCGATTGAGCAAACAGGAGGTCCTCCTCAGCCAGGGTATCAAACTTATAGAACTTTGCAAAGGTGTTTGAACCAACTTTGACCCACTGCTTGGATGACATCACCATATGCAAATCCATCTGCGGCAGGCCTTCCCCCAGGAATGCTTGCACTAGTTGTTGCATTTGGTTTGTTGTTTGGGGGTGCTTCAGTATTAGGCAGCCTTCTGCCCTCCCATGTTCATCTGAAAATATGTGTTCTCCCTGCAGTTGTTGTCCCCAGATGAGAGTTCCCTTGTGCTGCCTCAGTTGAATCTCCTTTACTTGACAGAGATGTGCCTGAGCAGCGGCCCTCCCCAGCCCTATCCCAAATCATACTTATTTTGCATAGGAGATACCATGGTCATGAAGATTGTTCTCCCAGGGTTAGGTTAATTCATTGCATTCTGGGTATGCTGACCCCTGTGATTTCCCCAAATGTGGGAAACTCAACTGCATTATTTGTGGTAGTGGGGGACTGTGTTTGTGCTTTCCTCTGGTCAGCTCTGGTAAAAGTCAGATTTCTTTGTCTCAGATCTTCCTCTAGCCTTGTTCTTCTTTCGAGAGTTCCCTTGTGCTGCCTCAGTTGGATCTCCTTCACTTGACAGGGGGGTGCCCGAGCAGCGACCCTCCCCAGCTCTAGCCCAACTCCTACTTACCTGCCAGGTGAGATACTATGATCATGAAGATGCTTCTCCCAGGGCAAGGCTCACCCATTGCACTCTGGGTGTGCTGCCCCTGCGATTTCCCCAAATGTGGGAAACTTGACTGCATAATTTGTGTTTCCCCTGGTCGGCTCTCATATAATTCAGATCTCTTTGTCTCAGGTCTCTCTCCAGCCTAGTTTGCTGTCTGTTTCCACTTCTTTTTTCTTGAGCCCCTCCCTTCTATACCCTTGTGCACTATCCTGACTTCTCCCGTCTGCTTACTTTGTGCCTTCCAACGCACAATACAAACTACAGGTAGTGCTGCAGGGCCCACACCCTTTTACTTGCTTTACAGAGCAGCTCTGGAGCTGTTACAGTGCCCAGCTGCTGCAAGAAATCAGCTTGAATGCTTCAGGGGCTGGGGCATAGCCAACATGAGCCCCACACCGAAGGAGGGTGGAGGTGTTTAATGCGAACTAGGGGTCATCCAAGCGCCGCAAAAGGCCGCCATGCCCTGCACACCCCTTTATTCTTTTCATATGCAGACGAGGGTTGAAGCCAACTTTGACCCACTGCTTGGATGACATCACCATATTCAAATCCATCTGCTGCAGGCCTTCCCCCAGGAATGCTTGCACTAGTTGTTGCATTTGGTTTGTTGTTTGGGGGTGCTTCAGTATTAGGCAGCCTTCTGCCCTCCCATGTTCATCTGAAAATATGTGTTCTCCCTGCAGTTGTTGTCCCCAGATGAGAGTTCCCTTGTGCTGCCTCAGTTGAATCTCCTTTACTTGACAGAGATGTGCCTGAGCAGCGGCCCTCCCCAGCCCTATCCCAAATCATACTTATTTTGCATAGGAGATACCATGGTCATGAAGATTGTTCTCCCAGGGTTAGGTTCATTCATTGCATTCTGGGTATGCTGACCCCTGTGATTTCCCCAAATGTGGGAAACTCAACTGCATTATTTGTGGTAGTGGGGGACTGTGTTTGTGCTTTCCTCTGGTCAGCTCTGGTAAAAGTCAGATTTCTTTGTCTCAGATCTTCCTCTAGCCTTGTTCTTCTTTCGAGAGTTCCCTTGTGCTGCCTCAGTTGGATCTCCTTCACTTGACAGGGGGGTGCCCGAGCAGCGACCCTCCCCAGCTCTAGCCCAACTCCTACTTACCTGCCAGGTGAGATACTATGATCATGAAGATGCTTCTCCCAGGGCAAGGCTCACCCATTGCACTCTGGGTGTGCTGCCCCTGCGATTTCCCCAAATGTGGGAAACTTGACTGCATAATTTGTGTTTCCCCTGGTCGGCTCTCATATAATTCAGATCTCTTTGTCTCAGGTCTCTCTCCAGCCTAGTTTGCTGTCTGTTTCCACTTCTTTTTTCTTGAGCCCCTCCCTTCTATACCCTTGTGCACTATCCTGACTTCTCCCATCTGCTTACTTTGTGCCTTCCAACGCACAATGCAAACTACAGGTAGTGCTGCAGGGCCCACACCCTTTTACTTGCTTTACAGAGCAGCTCTGGAGCTGTTACAGTGCCCAGCTGCTGCAAGAAATCAGCTTGAATGCTTCAGGGGCTGGGGCATAGCCAACATGAGCCCCACACCGAAGGAGGGTGGAGGTGTTTAATGTGAACTAGGGGTCATCCAAGCGCCGCAAAAGGCCGCCATGCCCTGCACACCCCTTTTTTCTTTTCATATGCAGACGAGGGTTGAAGCCAACTTTGGCCCACTGCTTGGATGACATCACTATATGCATATCCGTCTTCTGCAGACCTTCCCCCAGGAATGCTTGTACTAGTTGTTGCATTTGGTTTGTTGTTTGGGGGTGCTTCAGTATTAGGCAGCCTTCTGCCCTCCCATGTTCATCTGAAAATATGTGTTCTCACTGCAGTTGTTGTCCCCAGATGAGAGTTCCCTTGTGCTGCCTCAGTTGAATCTCCTTTACTCTAAAACTTGTAAAACTTAGCAAAAGTGTTTACTAAATAGCTGCTCGGCAAAGTTGCAATGCCGAGACTCCCCGACCAGCTGCCCAGGATGAACCCACCTTTCTAGTAGAATGGGTCTTCACCTAATTCAGTAACGGCAATCCTGCCGTGGAATGAGCATGCTGAATCTTACCACAGATCCAGCGCATAATTGTCTACATGGAAGCAGGACACCCAATCCTGTTGGGAGCATACAGGACAAACAGAGCCTCTGTTTTCCTAATCTGAACCGTTCTGGTGACATAAATTTTCAAAGTTCTGACCACAGCCAGAGACTTTGACTCAACGAAGGTGTCAGTGGCCAAAGGCACCATGTGGAAAGATGAACCACCTTCGGCAGAAATAGTTGACGTGTCCTCAATTCTGCTCTATCTTCATGAAATATCAAATAAAGGCTCTTGTGATACTGCATGGTTTGTACTGTTTTCCATGTGCTCCCAGATCTTTCAAGCAAGAAGCATGGTCAAGAAAGTTCTGTTTGAAAAGAAACAACATTTACTGTCATTGTTATAGAATTTGGGAGAAAAAACAAGAAGAAATCTGCACTGTTGACGCACTGGACAGAATGAATGAATCATAAAATATAACCTTTATTAAGTATGTATTAAAATTGGATAAATATTAATATTATTATCCCAAACTGCAGTGAAACATAAAGGTTAAAATCACAGAACTAACATACATGTGCATAAGAAGAATAAAGAGATGTGAAAAAAAGGTTTAAAAAGCGTGTCCGTGTGTGATTATTTTTGAAGGCACAACCCTGGCGGGGTTGTTTATATAGATATATATGTTGCTAATAATCACTTTCTAGCGTAATGTTATTAAATAGCTGTTAGTATCTATGTCGTCAGGTACCACTGGGTCGTATCCTATATACTCCTGTGGGAAACTTGACTGCATAATTTGTGTTTCCCCTGGTCGGCTCTCGTATAATTCAGATCTCTTTGTCTCAGGTCTCTCTCCAGCCTAGTTTGCTGTCTGTTTCCACTTCTCTTTTCTTGAGCCGCTGCCTTCTATGCCCTTGTGCACTCTCCAGACTTCTCCTGTCTGCTTACTTTGTGCCTTCCAACGCACAATGCAAACTACAGGTAGTGCTGCAGGGCCCACACCCTTTTACTTGCCTTACAGAGCAGCTCTGGAGCTGTTACAGTGCCCAGCTGCAGCAAGAAATCAGCTTGAATGCTTCAGGGGCTGGGGCATAGCCAACATGAGCCCCACACCGACGGAGGGTGGAGGTGTTTAATGCAAACTAGGGGTCAGCCAAGCGCCGCAAAAGGCCGCCATGCCCTGCATGCCCCTTTTCTCTTTTCATATGCAGACGAGGGTTGAAGCCAACTTTGACCCACTGCTTGGATGACATCACCATATGCAAATCCATCTGCGGCAGGCCTTCCCCCAGGAATGCTTGCACTAGTTGTTGCATTTGGTTTGTTGTTTGGGGGTGCTTCAGTATTAGGCAGCCTTCTGCCCTCCCATGTTCATCTGAAAATATGTGTTCTCCCTGCAGTTGTTGTCCCCAGATGAGAGTTCCCTTGTGCTGCCTCAGTTGAATCTCCTTTACTTGACAGAGATGTGCCTGAGCAGCGGCCCTCCCCAGCCCTATCCCAAATCATACTTATTTTGCATAGGAGATACCATGGTCATGAAGATTGTTCTCCCAGGGTTAGGTTCATTTATTGCGTTCTGGGTATGCTGACCTCTGTGATTTCCCCAAATGTGGGAAACTCAACTGCATTATTTGTGGTAGTGGGGGACTGTGTTTGTGCTTTCCTCTGGTCAGCTCTGGTAAAAGTCAGATTTCTTTGTCTCAGATCTTCCTCTAGCCTTGTTCTTCTTTCAAGAGTTCCCTTGTGCTGCCTCAGTTGGATCTCCTTCACTTGACAGGGGGGTGCCCGAGCAGCGACCCTCCCCAGCTCTAGCCCAACTCCTACTTACCTGCCAGGTGAGATACTATGATCATGAAGTTGCTTCTCCCAGGGCAAGGCTCACCCATTGCACTCTGGGTGTGCTGCCCCTGCGATTTCCCCAAATATGGGAAACTTGATTGCATAATTTGTGTTTCCCCTAGTCGGCTCTCATATAATTCAGATCTCTTTGTCTCAGGTCTCTCTCCAGCCTAGTTTGCTGTCTGTTTCCACTTCTTTTTTCTTGAGCCCCTCCCTTCTATACCCTTGTGCACTATCCTGACTTCTCCTCCTGTCTGCTTACTTTGTGCCTTCCGATGCACAATGCAAACTACAGGTAGTGCTGCAGGGCCCACACCCTTTTACTTGCCTTACAGAGCAGCTCTGGAGCTGTTACAGTGCCAAGCTGCTGCAAGAAATCAGCTTGAATGCTTCAGGGGCTTGGGCATGGCCAACATGAGCCCCACACCGAAGTAGGGTGGGGGTGTTTAATGCGAACTAAGGGTCATCCAAGCGCCGCAAAAGGCCGCCATGCCCTGCATACCCTTTTATCTTTTCATATGCAGATGAGGGTTCCAGCCAACTTTGGCCCACTGCTTGGATGACATCACTGTATGCAAATCCGTCTTCTGCAGACCTTCCCCCAGGAATGCTTGTACTAGTTGTTGCATTTGGTTTGTTGTTTGGGGGTGCTTCAGTATTAGGCAGCCTTCTGCCCTCCCATGTTCATCTGAAAATATGTGTTCTCCCGGCAGTTGTTGTCCCCAGATGAGAGTTCCCTTGTGCTGCCTCAGTTGAATCTCCTTTACTTGACAGAGATGTGCCTGAGCAGCGGCCCTCCCCAGCCCTATCCCAAATCATACTTATTTTGCATAGGAGATACCATGGTCATAAAGATTGTTCTCCCAGGGTGAGGTTCATTCATTGCATTCTGGGTATGCTGACCCCTGTGATTTCCCCAAATGTGGGAAACTCGCCTGCATTTTTTGTGGTAGTGGGGGACTGTGTTTGTGTTTTCCTCTGGTCAGCTCTGGTAAAAGTCAGATTTCTTTGTCTCAGATCTTCCTCTAGCCTTGTTCTTCTTTCGAGAGTTCCATTGTGCTGCCTCAGTTTGATCTCCTTCACTTGACAGGGGGGTACCCGAGCAGCGACCCTCCCCAGCTCTAGCCCAACTCCTACATAACTGCCAGGTGAGATACTATGATCATGAAGGTGCTTCTCCCAGGGCAAGGCTCACCCATTGCACTCTGGGTGTGCTGCTCCTGCGATTTCCCCAAATGTGGGAAACTTGACTGCATAATTTGTGTTTCCCCTGGTCGGCTCTCGTATAATTCAGATCTCTTTGTCTCAGGTCTCTCTCCAGCCTAGTTTGCTGTCTGTTTCCACTTCTCTTTTCTTGAGCCGCTGCCTTCTATGCCCTTGTGCACTCTCCTGACTTCTCCTGTCTGCTTACTTTGTGCCTTCCAACGCACAATGCAAACTACAGGTAGTGCTGCAGGGCCCACACCCTTTTACTTGCCTTTCAGAGCAGCTCTGGAGCTGTTACAGTGCCCAGCTGCTGCAAGAAATCAGCTTGAATGCTTCAGGGGCTGGGGCATAGCCAACATGAGCCCCACACCGACGGAGGGTGGAGGTGTTTAATGCGAACTAAGGGTCATCCAAGCGCCGCAAAAGGCCGCCATGCCCTGCATACCCCTTTTCTCTTTTCATATGCAGATGAGGGTTCCAGCCAACTTTGGCCCACTGCTTGGATGACATCACCGTATGCAAATACGTCTTCTGCAGACCTTCCCCCAGGAATGCTTGTACTAGTTGTTGCATTTGGTTTGTTGTTTAGGGTGCTTCAGTATTAGGCAGCCTTCTGCTCTCCCATGTTCATCTGAAAATATGTGTTCTCCCTGCAGTTGTTGTCCCCAGATGAGAGTTCTCTTGTGCTGCCTCAGTTGAATCTCCTTTACTTGACAGAGATGTGCCTGAGCAGCGGCCCTCCCCAGCCCTATCCCAAATCATACTTATTTTGCATAGGAGATACCATGGTCATGAAGATTGTTCTTCCAGGGTGAGGTTCATTCATTGCATTCTGGGTATGCTGACCCCTGTGATTTCCCCAAATGTGGGAAACTCGACTGCATTATTTGTGGTAGTGGGGGACTGTGTTTGTGCTTTCCTCTGGTCAGCTCTGGTAAAAGTCAGATTTCTTTGTCTCAGATCTTCCTCTAGCCTTGTTCTTTTTTTGAGAGTTTCCTTGTGCTGCCTCAGTTGGATTTCCTTCACTTGACAGGGGGGTGCCCGAGCAGCGACCCTCCCCAGCTCTAGCCCAACTCCTACTTACCTGCCAGGTGAGATACTATGATCAGGAAGGTGCTTCTCCCAGGGCAAGGCTCACCCATTGCACTCTGGGTGTGCTGCTCCTACGATTTCCCCAAATGTGGGACACTTGACTACATAATTTGTGTTTCCTCTGGTCGGCTACTCGTATAATTCAGATCTCTTTGTCTCAGGTCTCTCTCCAGCCTAGTTTGCTGTCTGTTTCCACTTCTCTTTTCTTGAGCCCCTGCCCTTGCCCTTGTGCACTCTCCTGACTTCTCCTGTCTGCTTACTTTGTGCCTTCCAACGCACAATGCAAACTACAGGTAGTGCTGCAGGGCCAACACCCTTTTACTTGCCTTACAGAGCAGCTCTGGAGCTGTTACAGTGCCCAGCTGCTGCAAGAAATCAGCTTGAATGCTTCAGGGGCTGGGGCATAGCCAACATGAGCCCCACACCGACGGAGGGTGGAGGTGTTTAATGCGAACTAAGGGTCATCCAAGCGCCGCAAAAGGCCGCCATGCCCTGCATACCCCTTTTCTCTTTTCATATGCAGATGAGGGTTCCAGCCAACTTGGCCCACTGCTTGGATGACATCACCGTATGCAAATCCGTCTTCTGCAGACCTTTTCCCAGGAATGCTTGTACTAGTTGTTGCATTTGGTTTGTTGTTTGGGGGTGCTTCAGTATTAGGCAGCCTTCTGCTCTCCCATGTTCATCTGAAAATATGTGTTCTCCCTGCAGTTGTTGTCCCCAGATGAGAGTTCCCTTGTGCTGCCTCAGTTGAATCTCCTTTACTTGACAGAGATGTGCCTGAGCAGCGGCCCTCCCCAGCCCTATCCCAAATCATACTTATTTTGCATAGGAGATACCATTGTCATGAAGATTGTTCTCCCAGGGTGAGGTTCATTCATTGCATTCTGGGTATGCTGACCCCTGTCATTTCCCCAAATGTGGGAAACTCGACTGCATTATTTGTGGTAGTGGGGGACTGTGTTTGTGCTTTCCTCTGGTCAGCTCTGGTAAAAGTCAGATTTCTTTGTCTCAGATCTTCCTCTAGCCTTGTTCTTTTTTCGAGAGTTTCCTTGTGCTGCCTCAGTTGGATCTCCTTCACTTGACAGGGGGGTGCCCGAACAGCGACCCTCCCCAGCTCTAGCCCAACTCCTACTTACCTGCCAGGTGAGATACTATGATCAGGAAGGTGCTTCTCCCAGGGCA
This sequence comes from Pseudophryne corroboree, assembly GCF_028390025.1. Taxonomy (NCBI): domain Eukaryota; kingdom Metazoa; phylum Chordata; class Amphibia; order Anura; family Myobatrachidae; genus Pseudophryne; species Pseudophryne corroboree. The sequence goes on from NW_026969024.1 coordinate 392,871, forward strand.
AGGCTCACCCAATGCACTCTGGGTGTGCTGCTCCTACGATTTCCCCAAATGTGGGACACTTGATTACATAATTTGTGTTTCCTCTGGTCGGCTCTCGTATAATTCAGATCTCTTTGTCTCAGGTCTCTCTCCAGCCTAGTTTGCTGTCTGTTTCCACTTCTCTTTTCTTGAGCCGCTCCCTTCTATGCCCTTGTGCACTATCCTGACTTCTCCCGTCTGCTTACTTTGTGCCTTCCAACGCACAATGCAAACTACAGGTAGTGCTGCAGGGCCCACACCCTTTTACTTGCTTTACAGAGCAGCTCTGGAGCTGTTACAGTGCCCAGCTGCTGCAATAAATCAGCTTGAATGCTTCAGGGGCTGGGGCATAGCCAACATGAGCCCCACACCGAAGGAAGGTGGAGGTGTTTAATGCAAACTAGGGGTCATCCAAGCGCCGCAAAAGGCCGCCATGCCCTGCACACCCCTTTTTTATTTTCATATGCAGACGAGGGTTGAAGCCAACTTTGACCCACTGCTTGGATGACATCACCATATGCAAATCCATCTGCTGCAGGCCTTCCCCCAGGAATGCTTGCACTAGTAGTTGCATTTGGTTTGTTGTTTGGGGGTGCTTCAGTGTTAGGCAGCCTTCTGCCCTCCCATGTTCATCTGAAAATTTGTGTTCTCCCTGCAGTTGTTGTCCCCAGATGAGAGTTCCCTTGTGTTGCCTCAGTTGAATCTCCTTTACTTGACAGAGATGTGCCTGAGCAGCGGCCCTCCCCAGCCCTATCCCAAATCATACTTATTTTGCATAGGAGATACCATGGTCATGAAGATTGTTCTCCCAGGGTGAGGTTCATTCATTGCACTCTGGGTATGCTGACCCCTGTGATTTCCCCAAATGTGGGAAACTCGACTGCATTATTTGTGGTAGTGGGGGACTGCGTTTGTGCTTTCCTCTGGTCAGCTCAGGTAAAAGTCAGATTTCTTTGTCTCACATCTTCCTCTAGCCTTGTTCTTCTTTCGAGAGTTCCCTTGTGCTGCCTCAGTTGGATCTCCTTCACTTGACAGGGGGTGCCCGAGCAGCAATCCTCCACAGCTCTAGCCCAACTCCTACTTACCTGCCAGGTGAGATACTATGATGTTCACTGTTAGGGCAATCAGGATGTGGAATTCCCTGCCAGGGAAGGTGGTAATGGCGGACTCTGTAATTGGATTTAAAAAAGGAATGGATACATTTCTGAATGAAAAAGCTATCCAAGGTTATAATACTTAAAATATCAACATGGTTAATCCGGGGGTAACATGAGTTATAGTAGCTAACTAGTCATAAAACATTATTCAGCAAGTATGTAGAATCATCACAACTTAAAACAGGTTGAACACGATGGGCAATTTGCCTCTATTCAACCTCAAAAACTATGTTACTATATGTTACTATATTACTATGTTACTGTAGTATACAGAACACCACAATGTAATGAGCAGTGATAGTGAGCACTGATGAGGATACTAGAACTGACACTGAGCAGCAAGATGCAGCACTGGACTATTAGTAATGTACTGTAGTATGCTGAGCACCACAATGCAGCACAAGACAATGAGCAGTGATACTGAGCACTGATGAGGATACTACTGAGAACTGACACTGAGCAGGAGAGACACACTACTAGTATTACTGAGCAGCAATAAGTAACCACTGATACTGAGCACTGATATTGAGATTTCCACTGAGAGAACATAGCCACGTCCTCTCCGCTCTCTCTTCAATGCACGAGTAAAAATGGCGGCAACGCGCAGCTCTTTATATGGAATCCGAATCTCGAGAGAATCCGACAGCGGGATGATGACATTTTCCCTTGTTCAGGTTTTCCGAGTCAGGCGGGAACAACCGAGCCTGCCTCGGACCAGTGTAAACCACGTGGAGTTCGTCGGGAATTCGGTTCTCGGAGAACCGAACCCGCTCCTCTCTACCTTATACCCATCAATTTTTTTATTTTCAATCTAAGCCCCTGCAGTTTTCTGTAAGCATCTGCTTCGCTATGATGATCAACAAGTCACAAGGGCAAACACTCAGGGCTTGAGGCGTAGATCTTAGGACCAGCTGCTACAAGCATGGCAGAGGTGTCACTATCACTGGTGACACCCAGAGAGGTGGCGAAGGAGATTGTAATGCAGTGCGCGCAGATAAGCAGCGCAATGGTAAAAAGGAGGCATGGTTTCATAGGTAGGGGCGTGGCCTGGTGGCCTGAATCTACATTTTGTTGCTCCGGGTGTCCCGGGGGTTGGGGGCTGCACCCGGGGACTAGTGTGTGTGCGGTGCTGGCTCCTGCACAGTGACAGGGCATGGCCACCCAGCATGACGCCTCCATTCTTGACCATGCTGTAATTGCAGTCGCACTGCAGTTCAGCGTGATCATAAAAAATGGTGTAGCCTCCTGCTGGTGCAGACTGTATGTGCGCGCAGGAAGCCGCCACCATTTTTCTGATCACAGCGGCTGAATGTGATGTCATACAGCCGCTGTGACCACGCCCCCTGTGTCTCCTCCGTTGCAGACCCCATTTTGAAGCCTTGCCCCCGCACCGCTCCATCCCTGACTTGGAAATGGAGTGTTGCTGACCCCCCTCTCCCCCCCCCGCCCCGATTGACAGGCAGAGGTGATCGCATTCTCTGCGGGGTGCCGCAGAAAATGCAGGCACATGCGTATGCTGTTAGCAATTTTTGCAGTTGGATCGCTTATTGTGATTGCATTCCAACCTGAATCAGGCCCTATTACCTATCACAATGCGCTGCGGGCAGTACAAAATTGGGTTAATATAGGAGTAAAACTCCCAGACCTGTGCTCCTTAACTGTACCTGGTGGCTAGTGGAGCGGCTGCCCAGTAATCAGTGTCCACGCCAGTGCGCACACGGTCCACCCCCTACGGCCACGCTCCCCTTCATCAGCGGCCTCGTGATCCGGAAGGGCGGTGTGTGTGTGACTGACCTTAGGAAGAAACTGGAGCCTCCGCTGCAGTGACCCAGCAACCAGGGCACGGGAGTATACAGCGCCGCTGGGAGTGATGAAGCTGCAGTAAAGATGTCTATTAGACCTAGCCTGCTGCAGCCCTTGTAGATTCTCATAAAACAAGTTCTTCTTTTCTTGTCAAAATTAATAGCTAAGAATAGGCTGCCTGAGGCAGGCCCCTGTTAAGTGGCCTGCTGCTGAAGGCACCAACTACAAACTGAGCTCCCTGTTCATGGAAGCGGGGTTATAGAGGAGGATGCGCTGAGCATCTTGGGAACAGTCAAAAGCTTTGAGCCGGTTGGTGCCTCAGATCAAGATCCTACTCTACACCCCAATGTGAATCCTTGTGGAGTCCAGTGTACCCCACAGAAGAAATTAATGTGTCACACCCATTGGCAGCAACCTTAGAATTGCTGCTGACGGGCACAATTGAGAAAGGAAGGGGGGGGGGGACATTTGAATCCAGCACATAGATGCAATTCAAATATGTAATTTGTACCTTCCTATTTTAAAATATAATGGATGAACCTCACCCTGTGAGAACAATCTTCATGATCAAGAGATCTCATATGCAAAATAAGTATGAGTTGGGATAGGGCTGGGGAGGGTGGCTGCTCGGGCAGCCCCTCCCCCGTCAAGTTAAGGAGATTCAACTGAGGACGCACAAGGGAACTCTCGTCTGGGGACAACAACTGCAGGGAGACCACATCTGTTCAGATGAACATGGGAGGGTGGAAGGCTGCCTAATATTGAAGCACCATCAAATATCAAACCATATGCAACAACTAGTACAAGCATTCCTGGGGGAAGGTCTGCAGAAGACGGATTTGCATACGGTGATGTCATCCAAGATGTGGGCCAAAGTTGGCTGGAACCCTCATCTGCATATGAAAAGAGAAAAGGGGCATGCAGGGCATGGCGGCCTTTTGCGGTGCTTGGATGACCCCTAGTTCGCATTAAACACCCCCACCCTCCTTTGGTGTGGGGCTCATGTTGGCCATGCCCCATCCCCTGAAGCATTCAAGCTGATTTCTTGCAGCAGCTGGGCACTGTAACAGCTCCAGAGCTGTTCTGTAAGGCAAGTAAAAGGGTGTGGGCCCTGCAGCACCACCTGTAGTTCGCATTGTGCGTTGGAAGGCACAAAGTAAGCAGACGGGAGGAGAAGTCAGGATAGTGCGCAAGGGCATCCTTTTCTCTTAGTCCGTAGAGGATGCTGGGGTCACATTAAGAACCATGGGGTATAGACGGGATCCGCAAGAGACATGGGCACTTTAAGACTTTCAAAGGGTGTGAACTGGCTCCTCCCTCTATGCCCCTCCTCCAGACTCCAGTTATAGGAACTGTGCCCAGGGAGACGGACATTTCGAGGAAAGGATTTATTGTTAAACTAAGGTGAGCATCTTACCAGCTCACACCTTAAGCATGCCGCAGAACGTGGCATTCAACAGAACACAAGCCAACGGCATGAACAATTGCAGCAAAAAGCTGACCAGAACCATAACATAACATGTGTATAACCACAAGTAATAACTGCAGACACAGTATGGACTGGGACGGGTGCCCAGCATCCTCTACGGACTAAGAGAAAAGGATTTACCTGTAGGTATTAAAATCCTATTTTCTCATACGACCTAGAGGATGCTGGGGTCACATTAAGAACCATGGGGTTATACCAAAGCTCTTGAACGGGTGGGAGAGTGCGTACGACTCTGCAGCACCGAATGACCCAACTTGAGGTTATCATCAGCCAAGGTATCAAACTTGTAAAACTTAGCAAAAGTGTTTACTAAATAGCTGCTCGGCAAAGTTGCAATGCCGAGACTCCCCGACCAGCTGCCCAGGATGAACCCACCTTTCTAGTAGAATGGGTCTTCACCTAATTCAGTAACGGCAATCCTGCCATGGAATGAGCATGCTGAATCTTACCACAGATCCAGCGCATAATGGTCTACATGGAAGCAGGACACCCAATCCTGTTGGGAGCATACAGGACAAACAGAGCCTCTGTTTTCCTAATCTGAACCGTTCTGGTGACATAAATTTTCAAAGTTCTGACCACAGCCAGAGACTTTGACTCAACGAAGGTGTCAGTGGCCAAAGGCACCATGTGGAAAGATGAACCACCTTCGGCAGAAATTGTTGACGTGTCCTCAATTCTGCTCTATCTTCATGAAAGATCAAATAAAGGCTCTTGTGATACTGCATGGTTTGTACTGTTTTCCATGTGCTCCCAGATCTTTCAAGCAAGTAGCATGGTCAAGAAAGTTCTGTTTGAAAAGAAACAACATTTACTGTCATTGTTATAGAATTTGGGAGAAAAAACAAGAAGAAATCTGCACTGTTGACGCACTGGACAGAATGAATGAATCATAAAATATAACCTTTATTAAGTATGTATTAAAATTGGATAAATATTAATATTATTATCCCAAACTGCAGTGAAACATAAAGGTTAAAATCACAGAACTAACATACATGTGCATAAGAAGAATAAAGAGATGTGAAAAAAAGGTTTAAAAAGCGTGTCCGTGTGTGATTATTTTTGAAGGCACAACCCTGGCGGGGTTGTTTATATAGATATATATGTTGCTAATAATCACTTTCTAGCGTAATGTTATTAAATAGCTGTTAGTATCTATGTCGTCAGGTACCACTGGGTCGTATCCTATATACTCCCTTCACTCAATAGGGGTTACCTCCCGGGAAGCCATCCCCATTGGCGAATTTGTGGGGGTGATTGAGTATAACCGGTAAGCTAACCTCCAATTTGTGGGGTGCTTAGGTAGATGGGGATCACTTATTTCTCTGTGTCCCCTAAGACTATATTCCTAAATTCAATACCACAGGGGGATAGCTTTCTATATCGGATAAGGAATCACTTGATAGGGAAATCTCTATGCATCATGGAAAGATCATATTTATTAATATCCAAACTAAAAAAATGATGAATAGCTTTAATTTAGCTGTTTAGATATAGTTAATTGGCGAGATATACCAACAGGTGCGGTTGCCTTAAGGAATATGGCAATTCCAATATAAATAGCAGCCCTCCTTCATATAATCAGCCAGATCTTATTAAATCTGGTCCAGATATAGCCGTTCAGATATACTTAATTGACAACATATATCAATCGGTGGGGTTGCCTTAAGGAATATAGCAATTCCAATTCTCATATAAATAGCAACCTTCCTTCATATATTCAGCCAGATCTTATTTAATCTGATCTAGGCGTAGGCAATAATGCTTTCCTTAGAGGTATAGCCACCTCAATTCTTATTAGGAAGCAAAGTGTCTGTCATAATGGTTTATCCAATTCATCTAAGAAATAATATATTCCATGTGTCAGAGATTCATTACTCTCTATTTACACTGTTAAAGAGTTAATTCTTATTATGTTACAGTGTAATGAAATTATCATATAGGGAGATGTGGCAATTCCATGTGCTATATATATAATAACCCTTAGTGGTCCAGATTCCACAATGAGGAATTTTCTTATAAACCGCTGAAACACACAGCTGTTTGACTGACTTCCAAATATATCTATCTCACTTTGTAACAGTCTTATGATAGAGAAACTGTTACATATTCGGTCACTTAGTTATCTAAAGGTAAACAGACTCAGTGTGAGGGTAATATAATATATCAAATGCGCTGTCAATAATCGTGGTAACTGGTGTAATAATGTGGTATATTGAGTATGCTAGTAAGGCATATAACTGCTCTCCAGCCTTTAAGTGTTACCAATCAATTTGTTACACTGTAAAGGATTTATGGTGTCCTGTTAGGACATGCAGCTGCTAGGCTGACTCAAAGATTTATCCATTTGTAACAATTATGTAACAGTTATATACATGTTACTGGTATTACATAGAAATAGTATGACACAGGCCAGCAGTCCCATGTGTCTAGATTCCACAATAGGAGATTTTCTTTGTCTTATAAACTGCTGGAACACACAGCTGCTAGACTGACTTCAAATATATATATTACTTTGTAACAGTCTTATAGTAAAGAGACTGTTACACACTGTCATTTAGTTATCTCAAGGTTAGCAGATTCTGTGTGAGGATAGTGTTCTGTTAGAACATGCAGCTGCTAGGCTGACTCATAGAAAATGTATCCATTTGTAACAAATGACACATACAGCATTAAATTAATATCTATAGCAGCCCATGTGACATCTCTACTCTTATCATAATTGTCTGGTTATTGCCAATCTGGACAGCAGGAGTGATATATATTCACTAGTCCCAATATCCCATCATATAAATATACCCACACTGATATACTTTCTTATCAAGAGTTATTAGTAGCTATCTGTATGCACTTTAGACATTGTATCTGCTAAGTGACATCATATCTAGTGTATTCCTTTCTTATAGCTCAGCTTCTATTCCCTATTAGTGGAGACTAACAGCTAACATCATAATCATATATTTTTGTTTTATAACATTTCACATGAGTCAAATACACGCGGACACGCCGTGCCCTACACGTGTGTTTCACTGCATCTATGGCAACTTACATTAAAGCTAACAAGAAAGCATACTCGTTCTGTCTTTAAACTGATAAAAGAAACCCCAATAATATGGGGCATGCAAAAATTGAGATAAAACTCAGTTTTGCTCCTCTCCACGGAAATCTTTAATAAAAGGCGAAATATTTGTTCGTTCTGAAGAGAAACCAGAGCATGACCAAGATTCCACCTGTCGCCTGAGTGCCATGCCAGCAGTTCTCATTGAGCTCAAAGTGAGCACCCAATTTGAAAGAAAGATAGCAGATTTCTCACCAGGCTTCCCCTAGCTATAAACATGGTTTGTACTCTTTTCCATGTGTTCCCAGATCTTTCAAGCAATTAGTATAGTCAAGAAAGTTCTGTTTGAAAAGAAACAAACATTTACTGTCATTTCTATGCAAATGAGCTTACATTAAAGCACACTCGTTCTATCTTTAAACAGATAAAATAAAACCCCAATAAGATGGGGAATGCAAAATTTGAGATAAAACTCAGTTTTGCTCCTCTCCACGGAAATCTTTAGTAAAAGGCGAAAGATTTGTTCGTTCTGAAGAGAAACCAGAGCATGACCAAGATTCCACCTGTCGCCTGAGTGCCATGCCAGCAGTCCTCATTCAGCTCAAAGTGAGCACCCAATTTGAAAGAAAGAAAGCAGATTTCTCACCAGGCTTCCCCTTGCTATAAGCATGGTTTGTACTCTTTTCCATGTGCTCCCAGATCTTTCAAGCAAGTAGCATGGTCAAGAAAGTTCTGTTTGAAAAGAAACAGACATTTACTGTCATTGTTATACAAATAAACTTACATTAAAGCCAACAAGAAAGCACACTCATTCTGTCCTTAAACTGATAAAAGAAACCCCAATAATATGGGGCATGCAAAAATTGAGATAAAACTCAGTTTTGCTCCTCTCCACGGAAATCTTTAATAAATGGCGAAAGATTTGTTAATTCTGAAGAGAAACCAGAGCATGACCAAGATTCCACCTGTCGCCTGAGTGCCATGCCAGCAGTCCTCATTCAGATCAAAGTGAGCGCCCAATTTGAAAGAAAGCAGATTTCTCACCTGGCTTCTCCTTGCTATAAGCATGGTTTGTACTGTATTCCATGTGCTCCCAGATCTTTCAAGCAAGTAGCATGGTCAAGAAAGTTCTGTTTGAAAAGAAACAAACATTTACTGTAATTTCTATGCAAATGAGCTTTCATTAAAGCACACTCATTCTATCTTTAAACCGATAAAAGAAAATCCAAAAAGATGGGGCATGCAAAAATTGAGGTAAAACTCAGTTTTGCTCCTCTCCACGGAAATCTTTAGTAAAAGGCGAAAGATTTGTTCGTTCTGAAGAGAAGCCAGAGCATGACCAAGATTTTCATCTGAAAATATGTGTTCTCCCTGCAGTTGTTGTCCCCAGATGAGAGTTCCCTTGTGCTGCCTCAGTTGAATCTCCTTTACTTGACAGAGATGTGCCTGAGCAGCGGCCCTCCCCAGCCCTATCCCAAATCATACTTATTTTGCATAGGAGATACCATGGTCATGAAGATTGTTCTCCCAGGGTGAGGTTCATTCATTGCACTCTGGGTATGCTGACCCCTGTGATTTCCCCAAATGTGGGAAACTCGACTGCATTATTTGTGGTAGTGGGGGACTGCGTTTGTGCTTTCCTCTGGTCAGCTCTGGTAAAAGTCAGATTTCTTTGTCTCAGATCTTCCTCTAGCCTTGTTCTTCTTTCGAGAGTTCCCTTGTGCTGCCTCAGTTGGATCTCCTTCACTTGACAGGGGGTGCCCGAGCAGCAATCCTCCACAGCTCTAGCCCAACTCCTACTTACCTGCCAGGTGAGATACTATGATCTTCACTGTTAGGGCAATCAGGATGTGGAATTCCCTGCCTGGGAAGGTGGTAATGGCGGACTCTGTAATTGGATTTAAAAAAGGAATGGATACATTTCTGAATGAAAAAGCTATCCAAGGTTATAATACTTAAAATATCAACATGGTTAATCCGGGGGTAACATGAGTTATAGTAGCTAACTAGTCATAAAACATTATTCAGCAAGTATGTAGAATCATCACAACTTAAAACAGGTTGAACACGATGGGCAATTTGCCTCTATTCAACCTCAAAAACTATGTTACTATATGTTACTATATTACTATGTTACTGTAGTATACAGAACACCACAATGTAATGAGCAGTGATAGTGAGCACTGATGAGGATACTAGAACTGACACTGAGCAGCAAGATGCAGCACTGGACTATTAGTAATGTACTGTAGTATGCTGAGCACCACAATGCAGCACAAGACAATGAGCAGTGATACTGAGCACTGATGAGGATACTACTGAGAACTGACACTGAGCAGGAGAGACACACTACTAGTATTACTGAGCAGCAATAAGTAACCACTGATACTGAGCACTGATATTGAGATTTCCACTGAGAGAACATAGCCACGTCCTCTCCGCTCTCTCTTCAATGCACGAGTAAAAATGGCGGCAACGCGCAGCTCTTTATATGGAATCCGAATCTCGCGAGAATCCGACAGCGGGATGATGACATTTTCCCTTGTTCAGGTTTTCCGAGTCAGGCGGGAACAACCGAGCCTGCCTCGGACCAGTGTAAACCACGTGGAGTTCGTCGGGAATTCGGTTCTCGGAGAACCGAACCCGCTCCTCTCTACCTTATACCCATCAATTTTTTTATTTTCAATCTAAGCCCCTGCAGTTTTCTGTAAGCATCTGCTTCGCTATGATGATCAACAAGTCACAAGGGCAAACACTCAGGGCTTGAGGCGTAGATCTTAGGACCAGCTGCTACAAGCATGGCAGAGGTGTCACTATCACTGGTGACACCCAGAGAGGTGGCGAGGGAGATTGTAATGCAGGGCGCGCAGATAAGCAGTGCAATGGTAAAAAGGAGGCATGGTTTCATAGGTAGGGGCGTGGCCTGGTGGCCTGAATCTACATTTTGTTGCTCCGGGTGTCCCGGGGGTTGGGGGCTGCACCCGGGGACTAGTGTGTGTGCGGTGCTGGCTCCTGCACAGTGACAGGGCATGGCCACCCAGCATGACGCCTCCATTCTTGACCATGCTGTAATTGCAGTCGCACTGCAGTTCAGCGTGATCATAAAAAATGGTGTAGCCTCCTGCTGGTGCAGACTGTATGTGCGCGCAGGAAGCCGCCACCATTTTTCTGATCACAGCGGCTGAATGTGATGTCATACAGCCGCTGTGACCACGCCCCCTGTGTCTCCTCCGTTGCAGACCCCATTTTGAAGCCTTGCCCCCGCACCGCTCCATCCCTGACTTGGAAATGGAGTGTTGCTGACCCCCCTCTCCCCCCCCCCGCCCCGATTGACAGGCAGAGGCGATCGCATTCTCTGCGGGGTGCCGCAGAAAATGCAGGCACATGCGTATGCTGTTAGCAAATTTTGCAGTTGGATCGCTTATTGTGATTGCATTCCAACCTGAATCAGGCCCTATTACCTATCACAATGCGCTGCGGGCAGTACAAAATTGGGTTAATATAGGAGTAAAACTCCCAGACCTGTGCTCCTTAACTGTACCTGGTGGCTAGTGGAGCGGCTGCCCAGTAATCAGTGTCCACGCCAGTGCGCACACGGTCCACCCCCTACGGCCACGCTCCCCTTCATCAGCGGCCTCGTGATCCGGAAGGGCGGTGTGTGTGTGACTGACCTTAGGAAGAAACTGGAGCCTCCGCTGCAGTGACCCAGCAACCAGGGCACGGGAGTATACAGCGCCGCTGGGAGTGATGAAGCTGCAGTAAAGATGTCTATTAGACCTAGCCTGCTGCAGCCCTTGTAGATTCTCATAAAACAAGTTCTTCTTTTCTTGTCAAAATTAATAGCTAAGAATAGGCTGCCTGAGGCAGGCCCCTGTTAAGTGGCCTGCTACTGAAGGCACCAACTACAAACTGAGCTCCCTGTTCATGGAAGCGAGGTTATAGAGGAGGATGCGCTGAGCATCTTGGGAACAGTCAAAAGCTTTGAGCCGGTTGGTGCCTCAGATCAAGATCCTACTCTACACCCCAATGTGAATCCTTGTGGAGTCCAGTGTACCCCACAGAAGAAATTAATGTGTCACACCCATTGGCAGCAACCTTAGAATAGCTGCTGACGGGCACAATTGAGAAAGGAAGGGGGGGGGGGGGACATTTGAATCCAGCACATAGATGCAATTCAAATATGTAATTTGTACCTTCCTATTTTAAAATATAATGGATGAACCTCACCCTGTGAGAACAATCTTCATGATCAAGAGATCTCATATGCAAAATAAGTATGAGTTGGGATAGGGCTGGGGAGGGTGGCTGCTCGGGCAGCCCCTCCCCCGTCAAGTTAAGGAGATTCAACTGAGGACGCACAAGGGAACTCTCGTCTGGGGACACCAACTGCAGGGAGACCACATCTGTTCAGATGAACATGGGAGGGTGGAAGGCTGCCTAATATTGAAGCACCATCAAATATCAAACCATATGCAACAACTAGTACAAGCATTCCTGGGGGAAGGTCTGCAGAAGACGGATTTGCATACGGTGATGTCATCCAAGATGTGGGCCAAAGTTGGCTGGAACCCTCATCTGCATATGAAAAGAGAAAAGGGGCATGCAGGGCATGGCGGCCTTTTGCGGTGCTTGGATGACCCCTAGTTCGCATTAAACACCCCCCACCCTCCTTTGGTGTGGGGCTCATGTTGGCCATGCCCCATCCCCTGAAGCATTCAAGCTGATTTCTTGCAGCAGCTGGGCACTGTAACAGCTCCAGAGCTGTTCTGTAAGGCAAGTAAAAGGGTGTGGGCCCTGCAGCACCACCTGTAGTTCGCATTGTGCGTTGGAAGGCACAAAGTAAGCAGACGGGAGGAGAAGTCAGGATAGTGCGCAAGGGCATCCTTTTCTCTTAGTCCGTAGAGGATGCTGGGGTCACATTAAGAACCATGGGGTATAGACGGGATCCGCAAGAGACATGGGCACTTTAAGACTTTCAAAGGGTGTGAACTGGCTCCTCCCTCTATGCCCCTCCTCCAGACTCCAGTTATAGGAACTGTGCCCAGGGAGACGGACATTTCGAGGAAAGGATTTATTGTTAAACTAAGGTGAGCATCTTACCAGCTCACACCTTAAGCATGCCGCAGAACGTGGCATTCAACAGAACACAAGCCAACGGCATGAACAATTGCAGCAAAAAGCTGACCAGAACCATAACATAACATGTGTATAACCACAAGTAATAACTGCAGACACAGTATGGACTGGGACGGGTGCCCAGCATCCTCTACGGACTAAGAGAAAAGGATTTACCAGTAGGTATTAAAATCCTATTTTCTCATACGACCTAGAGGATGCTGGGGTCACATTAAGAACCATGGGGTTATACCAAAGCTCTTGAACGGGTGGGAGAGTGCGTACGACTCTGCAGCACCGAATGACCCAACTTGAGGTTATCATCAGCCAAGGTATCAAACTTGTAAAACTTAGCAAAAGTGTTTACTAAATAGCTGCTCGGCAAAGTTGCAATGCCGAGACTCCCCGACCAGCTGCCCAGGATGAACCCACCTTTCTAGTAGAATGGGTCTTCACCTAATTCAGTAATGGCAATCCTGCCATGGAATGAGCATGCTGAATCTTACCACAGATCCAGCGCATAATGGTCTACATGGAAGCAGGACACCCAATCCTGTTGGGAGCATACAGGACAAACAGAGCCTCTGTTTTCCTAATCTGAACCGTTCTGGTGACATAAATTTTCAAAGTTCTGACCACAGCCAGAGACTTTGACTCAACGAAGGTGTCAGTGGCCAAAGGCACCATGTGGAAAGATGAACCACCTTCGGCAGAAATTGTTGACGTGTCCTCAATTCTGCTCTATCTTCATGAAAGATCAAATAAAGGCTCTTGTGATACTGCATGGTTTGTACTGTTTTCCATGTGCTCCCAGATCTTTCAAGCAAGTAGCATGGTCAAGAAAGTTCTGTTTGAAAAGAAACAACATTTACTGTCATTGTTATAGAATTTGGGAGAAAAAACAAGAAGAAATCTGCACTGTTGACGCACTGGACAGAATGAATGAATCATAAAATATAACCTTTATTAAGTATGTATTAAAATTGGATAAATATTAATATTATTATCCCAAACTGCAGTGAAACATAAATGTTAAAATCACAGAACTAACATACATGTGCATAAGAAGAATAAAGAGATGTGAAAAAAAGGTTTAAAAAGCGTGTCCGTGTGTGATTATTTTTGAAGGCACAACCCTGGCGGGGTTGTTTATATAGATATATATGTTGCTAATAATCACTTTCTAGCGTAATGTTATTAAATAGCTGTTAGTATCTATGTCGTCAGGTACCACTGGGTCGTATCCTATATACTCCCTTCACTCAATAGGGGTTACCTCCCGGGAAGCCATCCCCATTGGCGAATTTGTGGGGGTGATTGAGTATAACCGGTAAGCTAACCTCCAATTTGTGGGGTGCTTAGGTAGATGGGGATCACTTATTTCTCTGTGTCCCCTAAGACTATATTCCTAAATTCAATACCACAGGGGGATAGCTTTCTATATCGGATAAGGAATCACTTGATAGGGAAATCTCTATGGATCATGGAAAGATCATATTTATTAATATCCAAACTAAAAAAATGATGAATAGCTTTAATTTAGCTGTTTAGATATAGTTAATTGGCGAGATATACCAACAGGTGCGGTTGCCTTAAGGAATATGGCAATTCCAATATAAATAGCAGCCCTCCTTCATATAATCAGCCAGATCTTATTAAATCTGGTCCAGATATAGCCGTTCAGATATACTTAATTGACAACATATATCAATCGGTGGGGTTGCCTTAAGGAATATAGCAATTCCAATTCTCATATAAATAGCAACCTTCCTTCATATATTCAGCCAGATCTTATTTAATCTGATCTAGGCGTAGGCAATAATGCTTTCCTTAGAGGTATAGCCACCTCAATTCTTATTAAGAAGCAAAGTGTCTGTCATAATGGTTTATCCAATTCATCTAAGAAATAATATATTCCATGTGTCAGAGATTCATTACTCTCTATTTACACTGTTAAAGAGTTAATTCTTATTATGTTACAGTGTAATGAAATTATCATATAGGGAGATGTGGCAATTCCATGTGCTATATATATAATAACCCTTAGTGGTCCAGATTCCACAATGAGGAATTTTCTTATAAACCGCTGAAACACACAGCTGTTTGACTGACTTCCAAATATATCTATCTCACTTTGTAACAGTCTTATGATAGAGAAACTGTTACATATTCGGTCACTTAGTTATCTAAAGGTAAACAGACTCAGTGTGAGGGTAATATAATATATCAAATGCGCTGTCAATAATCGTGGTAACTGGTGTAATAATGTGGTATATTGAGTATGCTAGTAAGGCATATAACTGCTCTCCAGCCTTTAAGTGTTACCAATCAATTTGTTACACTGTAAAGGATTTATGGTGTCCTGTTAGGACATGCAGCTGCTAGGCTGACTCAAAGATTTATCCATTTGTAACAATTATGTAACAGTTATATACATGTTACTGGTATTACATAGAAATAGTATGACACAGGCCAGCAGTCCCATGTGTCTAGATTCCACAATAGGAGATTTTCTTTGTCTTATAAACTGCTGGAACACACAGCTGCTAGACTGACTTCAAATATATATATTACTTTGTAACAGTCTTATAGTAAAGAGACTGTTACACACTGTCATTTAGTTATCTCAAGGTTAGCAGATTCTGTGTGAGGATAGTGTTCTGTTAGAACATGCAGCTGCTAGGCTGACTCATAGAAAATGTATCCATTTGTAACAAATGACACATACAGCATTAAATTAATATCTATAGCAGCCCATGTGACATCTCTACTCTTATGATAATTGTCTGGTTATTGCCAATCTGGACAGCAGGAGTGATATATATTCACTAGTCCCAATATCCCATCATATAAATATACCCACACTGATATACTTTCTTATCAAGAGTTATTAGTAGCTATCTGTATGCACTTTAGACATTGTAATTGCTAAGTGACATCATATCTAGTGTATTCCTTTCTTATAGCTCAGCTTCTATTCCCTATTAGTGGAGACTAACAGCTAACATCATAATCATATATTTTTGTTTTATAACATTTCACATGAGTCAAATACACGCGGACACGCCGTGCCCTACACATGTGTTTCACTGCATCTATGGCAACTTACATTAAAGCTAACAAGAAAGCACACTCGTTCTGTCTTTAAACTGATAAAAGAAACCCCAATAATATGGGGCATACAAAAATTGAGATAAAACTCAGTTTTGCTCCTCTCCACGGAAATCTTTAATAAAAGGCGAAATATTTGTTAGTTCTGAAGAGAAACCAGAGCATGACCAAGATTCCACCTGTCGCCTGAGTGCCATGCCAGCAGTTCTCATTGAGCTCAAAGTGAGCACCCAATTTGAAAGAAAGAAAGCAGATTTCTCACCAGGCTTCCCCTAGCTATAAACATGGTTTGTACTCTTTTCCATGTGTTCCCAGATCTTTCAAGCAATTAGTATAGTCAAGAAAGTTCTGTTTGAAAAGAAACAAACATTTACTGTCATTTCTATGCAAATGAGCTTACATTAAAGCACACTCGTTCTATCTTTAAACAGATAAAATAAAACCCCAATAAGATGGGGCATGCAAAATTTGAGATAAAACTCAGTTTTGCTCCTCTCCACGGAAATCTTTAGTAAAAGGCGAAAGATTTGTTCGTTCTGAAGAGAAACCAGAGCATGACCAAGATTCCACCTGTCGCCTGAGTGCCATGCCAGCAGTCCTCATTCAGCTCAAAGTGAGCACCCAATTTGAAAGAAAGAAAGCAGATTTCTCACCAGGCTTCCCCTTGCTATAAGCATGGTTTGTACTCTTTTCCATGTGCTCCCAGATCTTTCAAGCAAGTAGCATGGTCAAGAAAGTTCTGTTTGAAAAGAAACAGACATTTACTATCATTGTTATACAAATAAACTTACATTAAAGCCAACAAGAAAGCACACTCGTTCTGTCTTTAAACTGATAAAAGAAACCCCAATAATATGGGGCATGCAAAAATTGAGATAAAACTCAGTTTTGCTCCTCTCCACGGAAATCTTTAATAAAAGGCGAAAGATTTGTTCATTCTGAAGAGAAACCAGAGCATGACCAAGATTCCACCTGTCGCCTGAGTGCCATGCCAGCAGTCCTCATTCAGATCAAAGTGAGCGCCCAATTTGAAAGAAAGCAGATTTCTCACCTGGCTTCTCCTTGCTATAAGCATGGTTTGTACTGTATTCCATGTGCTCCCAGATCTTTCAAGCAAGTAGCATGGTCAAGAAAGTTCTGTTTGAAAAGAAACAAACATTTACTGTAATTTCTATGCAAATGAGCTTTCATTAAAGCACACTCATTCTATCTTTAAACCGATAAAAGAAAATCCAAAAAGATGGGGCATGCAAAAATTGAGGTAAAACTCAGTTTTGCTCCTCTCCACGGAAATCTTTAGTAAAAGGCGAAAGATTTGTTCGTTCTGAAGAGAAACCAGAGCATGACCAAGATTTTCATCTGAAAATATGTGTTCTCCCTGCAGTTGTTGTCCCCAGATGAGAGTTCCCTTGTGCTGCCTCAGTTGAATCTCCTTTACTTGACAGAGATGTGCCTGAGCAGCGGCCCTCCCCAGCCCTATCCCAAATCATACTTATTTTGCATAGGAGATACCATGGTCATGAAGATTGTTCTCCCAGGGTGAGGTTCATTCATTGCATTCTGGGTATGCTGACCCCTGTGATTTCCCCAAATGTGGGAAACTCGACTGCATTATTTGTGGTAGTGGGGGACTGTGTTTGTGCTTTCCTCTGGTCAGCTCTGGTAAAAGTCAGATTTCTTTGTCTCAGATCTTCCTCTAGCCTTGTTCTTCTTTCGAGAGTTCCCTTGTGCTGCCTCAGTTGGATCTCCTTCACTTGACAGGGGGTGCCCGAGCAGCAATCCTCCACAGCTCTAGCCCAACTCCTACTTACCTGCCAGGTGAGATACTATGATCTTCACTGTTAGGGCAATCAGGATGTGGAATTCCCTGCCAGGGAAGGTGGTAATGGCGGACTCTGTAATTGGATTTAAAAAAGGAATGGATACATTTCTGAATGAAAAAGCTATCTAAGGTTATAATACTTAAAATATCAACATGGTTAATCCGGGGGTAACATGAGTTATAGTAGCTAACTAGTCATAAAACATTATTCAGCAAGTATGTAGAATCATCACAACTTAAAACAGGTTGAACACGATGGGCAATTTGCCTCTATTCAACCTCAAAAACTATGTTACTATATGTTACTATATTACTATGTTACTGTAGTATACAGAAAACCAAAATGCAATGAACAGTGATAGTGAGCACTGATGAGGATACTAGAACTGACACTGAGCAGCAAGATGCAGCACTGGACTATTAGTAATGTACTGTAGTATGCTGAGCACCACAATGCAGCACAAGACAATGAGCAGTGATACTGAGCACTGATGAGGATACTACTGAGAACTGACACTGAGCAGGAGAGACACACTACTAGTATTACTGAGCAGCAATAAGTAACCACTGATACTGAGCACTGATATTGAGATTTCCACTGAGAGAACATAGCCACGTCCATTCCGCTCTCTCTTCAAAGCACGAGTAAAAATGGCGGCAACAAGCAGCTCTTTATATGGAATCCGAATCTCGCGAGAATCCGACAGCGGGATGATGACATTTTCCCTTGTTCAGGTTTTCCGAGTCAGGCGGGAACAACCGAGCCTGCCTCGGACCAGTGTAAACAACGTGGAGTTCGTGGGGAATTCGGTTCTCGGAGAACCGAACCCGCTCCTCTCTACCTTATACCCATCAATTTTTTTATTTTCAATCTAAGCCCCTGCAGTTTTCTGTAAGCATCTGCTTCGCTATGATGATCAACAAGTCACAAGGGCAAACACTCAGGGCTTGAGGCGTAGATCTTAGGACCAGCTGCTACAAGCATGGCAGAGGTGTCACTATCACTGGTGACACCCAGAGAGGTGGCGAGGGAGATTGTAATGCAGTGCGCGCAGATAAGCAGCGCAATGGTAAAAAGGAGGCATGGTTTCATAGGTAGGGGCGTGGCCTGGTGGCCTGAATCTACATTTTGTTGCTCCGGGTGTCCCGGGGGTTGGGGGCTGCACCCGGGGACTAGTTTGTGAGCAGTGCTGGCTCCTGCACAGTGAAAGGGCATGGCCACCCAGCATGACGCCTCCCTTCTTGACCATGCTGTAATTGCAGTCGCACTGCAGTTCAGCGTGATCATAAAAAATGGTGTAGCCTCCTGCTGGTGCAGACTGTATGTGCGCGCAGGAAGCCGCCACCATTTTTGTGATCACAGCGGCTGAATGTGATGTCATACAGCCGCTGTGACCACGCCCCCTGTGTCTCCTCCGTTGCAGACCCCATTTTGAAGCCTTGCCCCCGCACCGCTCCATCCCTGACTTGGAAATGGAGTGTTGCTGACCCACCTATCCCCCCCCCGCCCCGATTGACAGGCAGAGGCGATCGCATTCTCTGCGGGGTGCCGCAGAAAATGCAGGCACATGCGTATGCTCTTAGCAATTTTTGCAGTTGGATCGCTTATTGTGATTGCAATCCAACCTGAATCAGGCCCTATTACCTATCACAATGCGCTGCGGGCAGTACAAAATTGGGTTAATATAGGAGAAAAACCCCCAGACCTGTGCTCCTTAACTGTACCTGGTGGCTAGTGGAGCGGCTGCCCAGTAATCAGTGTCCACGCCAGTGCGCACACGGTCCACCCCCTACGGCCACGCTCCCCTTCATCAGCGGCCTCGTGATCCGGAAGGGTGGTGTGTGTGTGACTGACCTTAGGATGAAACCGGACCCTCCGCTGCAGTGACCCAGCAACCAGGGCACGGGAGTATACAGCGCCGCTGGGAGTGATGAAGCTGCAGTAAAGATGTCTATTAGACCTAGCCTGCTGCAGCCCTTGTAGATTCTCATAAAACAAGTTCTTCTTTTCTTGTCAAAATTTATAGCTAAGAATAGGCTGCCTGAGGCAGGCCCCTGTTAAGTGGCCTGCTACTGAAGGCACCAACTACAAACTGAGCTCCCTGTTCATGGAAGCGGGGTTATAGAGGAGAATGCACTGAGCATCTTGGGAACAGTCAAAAGCTTTGAGCCGGTTGGTGCCTCAGATCAAGATCCTACTCTACACCCCAATGTGAATCCTTGTGGAGTCCAGTGTACCCCACAGAAGAAATTAATGTGTCACACCCATTGGCAGCAACCTTAGAATAGCTGCTGACGGGCACAATTGAGAAAGGAAGGGGGGGGGGACATTTGAATCCAGCACATAAATGCAATTCAAATATGTAATTTGTACCTTCCTATTTTAAAATATAATGGATGAACTTCACCCTGTGAGAACAATCTTCATGATCAAGAGATCTCATATGCAAAATAAGTATGAGTTGGGATAGGGCTGGGGAGGGTGGCTGCTCGGGCAGCCCCTCCCCCGTCAAGTTAAGGAGATTCAACTGAGGAAGCACAAGGGAACTCTCGTCTGGGGACAACAACTGCAGGGAGACCACATCTTTTCAGATGAACATGGGAGGGCGGAAGGCTGCCTAATACTGAAGCACCATCAAATATCAAACCATATGCAACATCTAGTACAAGCCTTCCTGGGGGAAGGTCTGCAGCAGACGGATTTGCATACAGTGATGTTATTCAAGCAGTGGGCCAAAGTTGGCTGGAACCCTCATCTGCATATGAAAAGAGAAAAGGGGCGTGCAGGGCATGGCGGCCTTTTGCAGTGCTTGGATGACCCCTAGTTCTCATTAAACACCCCCACCCTCCTTTGGTGTGGGGCTCATGTTGGCCATGCCCCATCCCCTGAAGCATTCAAGCTGATTTCTTGCAGCAGCTGGGCACTGTAACAGCTCCAGAGCTGTTCTGTAAGGCAAGTAAAAGGGTGTGGGCCCTGCAGCACCACCTGTAGTTTGCATTGTGCGTTGGAAGGCACAAAGTAAGCAGACGGGAGGAGAAGTCAGGATAGTGCGCAAGGGCATCCTTTTCTCTTAGTCCGTAGAGGATGCTGGGGTCACATTAAGAACCATGGGGTATAGACGGGATCCGCAAGAGACATGGGCACTTTAAGACTATCAAAGGGTGTGAACTGGCTCCTCCCTCTATGCCCCTCCTCCAGACTCCAGTTATAGGAACTGTGCCCATGGAGACGGACATTTCGAGGAAAGGATT
This sequence comes from Pseudophryne corroboree, assembly GCF_028390025.1. Classification (NCBI taxonomy): domain Eukaryota; kingdom Metazoa; phylum Chordata; class Amphibia; order Anura; family Myobatrachidae; genus Pseudophryne; species Pseudophryne corroboree. The sequence continues at coordinate 413,699 of NW_026969024.1, forward strand.
TATTGTTAAACTAAGGTGAGCATCTTACCAGCTCACACCTTAAGCATGCCGCAGAACGTGGCATTCAACAGAACACAAGCCAACGGCATGAACAATTGCAGCAAAAAGCTGACCAGAACCATAACACAACATGTGTATAACCACAAGTAATAACTGCAGACACAGTATGGACTGGGACGGGTGCCCAGCATCCTCTACAGACTAAGAGAAAAGGATTTACCGGTAGGTATTAAAATCCTATTTTCTCATACGACCTAGAGGATGCTGGGGTCACATTAAGAACCATGGGGTTATACCAAAGCTCTTGAACGGGTGGAAGAGTGCGTACGACTCTGCAGCACCGAATGACCCAACTTGAAGTTATCATCGGCCAAGGTATCAAACTTGTAAAACTTAGCAAAAGTGTTTACTAAATAGCTGCTCGGCAAAGTTGCAATGCCGAGACTCCCCGACCAGCTGCCCAGGATGAACCCACCTTTCTAGTAGAATGGGTCTTCACCTAATTCAGTAACAGCAATCCTGCCATGGAATGAGCATGCTGAATCTTACCACAGATCCAGCGCATAATGGTCTACATGGAAGCAGGCCACCCAATCCTGTTGGGAGCATACAGGACAAACAGAGCCTCTGTTTTCCTAATCTGAACCGTTCTGGTGACATAAATTTTCAAAGTTCTGACCACAGCCAGAGACTTTGACTCAACGAAGGTGTCAGTGGCCAAAGGCACCATGTGGAAAGATGAGCCACCTTCGGCAGAAATTGTTGACGTGTCCTCAATTCTGCTCTATCTTCATGAAAGATCAAATAAAGGCTCTTGTGATACTGCATGGTTTGTACTGTTTTCCATGTGCTCCCAGATCTTTCAAGCAAGTAGCATGGTCAAGAAAGTTCTGTTTGAAAAGAAACAAACATTTACTGTCATTGTTATGCAAATAAACTTACATTAAAGCTAACAAGAAAGCAAACTCGTTCTGTCTTTAAACTGATAAAAGAAACCCCAATAATATGGGCATACCTCCCAACTTTGTCGGCTCGCAAAGAGGGACACACGCGCGGCGAAGTCGCGTGCGCTCCCAAAAAGGGTGTGGCCTAAGTAAAAGGGGGCGTGGCTTCGCGGGAGGACCCGCGATCGCGAGTCACGCCCCCGTTTTCGGCACTGAGCGGGCATGCCCAGCGCTCTGTGAGCCGCTGGCATGCCACCTCTCCCTCTGACTTCAGTGAATAGACGCTGTGCGCATGCGCACAGCGTCTATTCACCGCTGCTCTGCTAAGCAGTGCAGCGACAGACAGAGCCTCCCAATTGTCCTCCCCACCGCGGGACACTGCGGCCCGCAGGTGGGACAGCGGGACAGTCCCCAAAAAACGGGACTGTCCCGCGAAAATCGGGACAGTTGGGAGGTATGATATGGGGCATGCAAAAATTGAGATAAAACTCAGTTTTGCTCCTCTCCACGGAAATCTTTAGTAAAAGGCGAAAGATTTGTTCGTTCTGAAGAGAAACCAGAGCATGACCAAGATTCCACCTGTCGCCTGAGTGCCATGCCAGCAGTCCTCATTCAGCTCAAAGTGAGCACCCAATTTGAAAGAAAGAAAGCAGATTTCTCACCAGGCTTCCCCTTGCTATAAACATGGGCCCTCATTCCGAGTTGATCGGTCGCAAGGCGAATTTAGCAGAGTTACACACGCTAAGCCGCCGCCTACTGGGAGTGAATCTTAGCTTCTTAAAATTGCGACCGATGTATTCGCAATATTGCGATTACTAACTACTTAGCAGTTTCAGAGTAGCTCCAGACTTACTCTGCCTGTGCGATCAGTTCAGTGCTTGTCGTTCCTGGTTGACGTCACAAACACACCCAGCGTTCGCCCAGGCACTCCCACCGTTTCTCCAGCCACTCCTGCGTTTTTTCCGGAAACGGTAGCGTTTTCAGCCACACGCCCATAAAACGCCGTGTTTCCGCCCAGTAACACCCATTTCCTGTCAATCACATTACGTTCGCCGGAGCGATGAAAAAGCCGTGAGTAAAAATACTTTCTACATAGCAAAGTTACTTGGCGCAGTCGCAGTGCGAACATTGCGCATGCGTACTAAGCGGATTTTCATTGCGATGCGATGAAAAATACCGAGCGAACAACTCGGAATGAGGGCCATGGTTTGTACTCTTTTCCATGTGCTCCCAGATCTTTCAAGCAATTAGTATGGTCAAGAAAGTTCTGCTTGAAAAGAAACAGACATTTATTGTCATTGTTATGCAAATAAACTTACATTAAAGCTAACAAGAAAGCACACTCGTTCTGTCTTTAAACTGATAAAAGAAACCCCAATAATATGGGGCATGCAAAAATTGAGATAAAATTCAGTTTTGCTCCTCTCCACGGATAATCTTTAATAAAAGGCGAAAGATTTGTTCGTTCTGAAGAGAAACCAGAGCATGACCAAGATTCCACCTGTCGCCTGAGTGCTGTGCGAGCAGTCCTCATTCAGATCAAAGTGAGCGCCCAATTTGAAAGAAAGCAGATTTCTCACCTGGCTTCTCCTTGCTATAAGCATGGTTTGTACTGTATTCCATGTGCTCCCAGATCTTTAAAGCAAGTAGCATGGTCAAGAAAGTTCTGTTTGAACATAAATAAACATTTACTGTCATTTCTATGCAAATGAGCTTACATTAAAGCACACTCATTCTATCTTTAAACCGGTAAAAGAAACCCCAAAAAGATGGGGCATGCAAAAATTGAGATAAAACTCGGTTTTGCTCCTCTCCACGGAAATCTTTAGTAAGAGGCGAAAGATTTGTTCGTTCTGAAGAGAAACCAGAGCATGACCAAGATTTTTATATGAAAATATGTGTTCTCCCTGCAGTTGTTGTCCCCAGATGAGAGTTCCCTTGTGCTGCCTCAGCTGAATCTCCTTTACTTGACAGAGATGTGCCTGAGCAGCGGCCCTCCCCAGCCCTATCCCAAATCATACTTATTTTGCATAGGCGATACCATGGTCATGAAGATTGTTCTCCCAGGGTGAGGTTCATTCATTGCATTCTGGGTATGCTGACCCCTGTGATTTCCCCAAATGTGGGAAACTCGACTGCATTATTTGTGGTAGTGGGGGACTGTGTTTGTGCTTTCCTCTGGTCAGCTCTGGTAAAAGTCAGATTTATTTGTCTCAGATCTTCCTCTAGCCTTGTTCTTCTTTCGAGAGTTCCCTTGTGCTGCCTCAGTTGGATCTCTTTCACTTGACAGGGGGGTGCCCGAGTAGCGACCCTCCCCAGCTCTAGCCCAACTCCTACTTACCTGCCAGGTGAGATACTATGATCATGAAGGTGCTTCTCCCAGGGCAAGGCTCACCCATTGCACTCTGGGTGTGGTGCCCCTGCGATTTCCCCAAATGTGGGAAGCTTGACTGCATAATTTGTGTTTCCCCTGGTCGGCTCTCGTATAATTCAGATCTCTTTGTCTCAGGTCTCTCTCCAGCCTAGTTTGCTGTCTGTTTCCACTTCTTTTTTCATGAGCCCCTCCCTTTTATACCCTTGTGCACTATCCTGACTTCTCCTCTTGTCTGCTTACTTTGTGCCTTCCAATGCACAATGCAAACTACTGGTAGTGCTGCAGGGCCCACACCCTTTTACTTGCCGTACAGAGCAGCTCTGGAGCTGTTACAGTGCCCAGCTGCTGCAAGAAATCAGCTTGAATGCTTCAGGGGCTGGGGCATAGCCAACATGAGCCCCACACCGAAGGAGGGTGGAGGTGTTTAATGCGAACTAGGGGTCATCCAAGCGCCGCAAAAGGCCGCTATGCCCTGCACGCCCCTTTTCTCTTTTCATATGCAGACGAGGGTTGAAGCCAACTTTGACCCACTGCTTGGATGACATCACCGTATGCAAATCCATCTGCTGCAGGCCTTCCCCCAGGAATGCTTGCACTAGTTGTTGCATTTGGTTTGTTGTTTGGGGGTGCTTCATTATTAGGCAGCCTTCTGCCCTCCCATGTTCATCTGAAAATATGTGTTCTCCCTGCAGTTGTTGTCCCCAGATGAGAGTTCCCTTGTGCTGCCTCAGTTGAATCTCCTTTACTTGACAGAGATGTGCCTGAGCAGCGGCCCTCCCCAGCCCTATCCCAAATCATACTTATTTTGCATAGGAGATACCATGGTCATGAAGATTGTTCTCCCAGGGTGAGGTTCATTCATTGCATTCTGGGTATGCTGACCCCTGTGATTTCCCCAAATGTGGGAAACTCGACTGCATTATTTGTGGTAGTGGGGGACTGTGTTTGTGCTTTCCTCTGGTCAGCTCTGGTAAAAGTCAGATTTATTTGTCTCAGATCTTCCTCTAGCCTTGTTCTTCTTTCGAGAGTTCCCTTGTGCTGCCTCAGTTGAATCTCCTTCACTTGACAGGGGGGTACCCGAGCAGCGACCCTCCCCAGCTCTAGCCCAACTTCTACTTACCTGGCAGGTGAGATACTATGATCATGTAGGTGCTTCTCCCAGGGCAAGGCTCACCCATTGCACTCTGGGTGTGCTGCTCCTGCGATTTCCCCAAATGTGGGAAACTTGACTGCATAATTTGTGTTTCCCCTGGTCGGCTCTCGTATAATTCAGATCTCTTTGTCTCAGGTCTCTCTCCAGCCTAGTTTGCTGTCTGTTTCAACTTCTCTTTTCTTGAGCCGCTCCCTTCTATGCCCTTGCGCACTATCCTGACTTCTCCCGTCTGCTTACTTTGTGCCTTCCAATGCACAATGCAAACTACAGGTAGTGCTGCAGGGCCCACACCCTTTTACTTGCCGTTCAGAGCAGCTCTGGAGCTGTTACAGTGCCCAGCTGCTGCAAGAAATCAGCTTGAATGCTTCAGGGGCTGGGGCATAGCCAACATGAGCCCCACACCGAAGGAGGGTGGAGGTGTTTAATGCGAACTAGGGGTCATCCAAGCGCCGCAAAAGGCCGCCATGCCCTGCACGCCCCTTTTCTCTTTTCATATGCAGACGAGGGTTGAAGCCAACTTTGACCCACTGCTTGGATGACATCACCATATGCAAATCCATCTGCTGCAGGCCTTCCCCCAGGAATGCTTGTACTAGTTGTTGCATTTGGTTTGTTGTTTGGGGGTGCTTCAGTATTAGGCTGCCTTCTGCCCTCCCATGTTTATCTGAAAATATGTGTTTTCCCTGCAGTTGTTGTCCCCAGATGAGAGTTCCCTTGTGCTGCCTCAGTTGAATCTCCTTTACTTGACAGAGATGTGCCTGAGCAGCGGCCCTCCCCAGCCCTATCCCAAATCATACTTATTTTGCATAGGCGATACCATGGTCATGAAGATTGTTCTCCCAGGGTGAGGTTCATTCATTGCATTCTGGGTATGCTGACCCCTGTGATTTCCCCAAATGTGGGAAACTCAACTGCATTATTTGTGGTAGTGGGGGACTGTGTTTGTGCTTTCCTCTGGACAGCTCTGGTAAAAGTCAGATTTATTTGTCTCAGATCTTCCTCTAGCCTTGTTCTTCTTTCGAGAGTTCCCTTGTGCTGCCTCAGTTGGATCTCTTTCACTTGACAGGGGGGTTCCCGAGCAGCGACCCTCCCCAGCTCTAGCCCAACTCCTACTTACTTGCCAGGTGAGATACTATGATCATGAAGGTGCTTCTCCCAGGGCAAGGCTCACCCATTGCACTCTGGGTGTGGTGCCCCTGCGATTTCCCCAAATGTGGGAAGCTTGACTGCATAATTTGTGTTTCCCCTGGTCGGCTCTCGTATAATTCAGATCTCTTTGTCTCAGGTCTCTCTCCAGCCTAGTTTGCTGTCTGTTTCCACTTCTTTTTTCATGAGCCCCTCCCTTTTATACCCTTGTGCACTATCCTGACTTCTCCTCCTGTCTGCTTACTTTGTGCAATCCAATGCACAATGCAAACTACAGGTAGTGCTGTAGGGCCCACACCCTTTTACTTGCCGTACAGAGCAGCTCTGGAGCTGTTACAGTGCCCAGCTACTGCAAGAAATCAGCTTGAATGCTTCAGGGGCTGGGGCACAGCCAACATGAGCCCCACACCGAAGGAGGGTGGAGGTGTTTAATGTGAACTAGGGGTCATCCAAGCGCCGCAAAAGGCCGCCATGCCCTGCACGCCCCTTTTCTCTTTTCATATGCAGACGAGGGTTGAAGCCAACTTTGACCCACTGCTTGGATGACATCACCGTATGCAAATCCATCTGCTGCAGGCCTTCCCCCAGGAATGCTTGCACTAGTTGTTGCATTTGGTTTGTTGTTTGGGGGTGCTTCAGTATTAGGCAGCCTTCTGCCCTCCCATGTTCATCTGAAAATATGTGTTCTCCCTGCAGTTGTTGTCCCCAGATGAGAGTTCCCTTGTGCTGCCTCAGTTGAATCTCCTTTACTTGACAGAGATGTGCCTGAGCAGCGGCCCTCCCCAGCCCTATCCCAAATCATACTTATTTTGCATAGGAGATACCATGGTCATGAAGATTGTTCTCCCAGGGTGAGGTTCATTCATTGCATTCTGGGTATGCTGACCCCTGTAATTTCCAAAATGTGGGAAACTCGACTGCATTATTTGTGGTAGTGGGGGACTGTGTTTGTGCTTTCCTCTGGTCAGCTCTGGTAAAAGTCAGATTTATTTGTCTCAGATCTTCCTCTAGCCTTGTTCTTCTTTCGAGAGTTTCCTTGTGCTGCCTCAATTGGATCTCTTTCACTTGACAGAGGGGTGCCCGAGCAGCGACCCTCCCCAGCTCTAGCCCAACTCCTACTTACCTGCTAGGTGAGATACTATGATCATGAAGGTGCTTCTTCCAGGGCAAGGCTCACCCATTGCACTCTGATTTCCCCAAATGTGGGAAGCTTGACTGCATAATTTGTGTTTCCCCTGGTCGGCTCTCGTATAATTCAGATCTCTTTGTCTCAGGTCTCTCTCCAGCCTAGTTTGCTGTCTGTTTCCACTTCTTTTTTCATGAGCCCCTCCCTTTTATACCCTTGTGCACTATCCTGACTTCTCCTCCTGTCTGCTTACTTTGTGCCTTCCAATGCACAATGCAAACTACAGGTAGTGCTGCAGGGCCCACACCCTTTTACTTGCCGTACAGAGCAGCTCTGGAGCTGTTACAGTGCCCAGCTGCTGCAAGAAATCAGCTTGAATGCTTCAGGGGCTGGGGCATAGCCAACATGAGCCCCACACCGAAGGAGGGTGGAGGTGTTTAATGCGAACTAGGGGTCATCCAAGCGCCGCAAAAGGCCGCCATGCCCTGCACGCCCCTTTTCTCTTTTCATATGCAGACGAGGGTTGAAGCCAACTTTGACCCACTGCTTGGATGACATCACCGTATGCAAATCCATCTGCTGCAGGCCTTCCCCCAGGAATGCTTGCACTAGTTGTTGCATTTGGTTTGTTGTTTGGGGGTGCTTCAGTATTAGGCAGCCTTCTGCCCTCCCATGTTCATCTGAAAATATGTGTTCTCCCTGCAGTTGTTGTCCCCAGATGAGAGTTCCCTTGTGCTGCCTCAGTTGAATCTCCTTTACTTGACAGAGATGTGCCTGAGCAGCGGCCCTCCCCAGCCCTATCCCAAATCATACTTATTTTGCATAGGAGATACCATGGTCATGAAGATTGTTCTCCCACGGTGAGGTTCATTCATTGCATTCTGGGTATGCTGACCCCTGTGATTTCCCCAAATGTGGGAAACTCGACTGCTTTATTTGTGGTAGTGGGGGACTGTGTTTGTGCTTTCCTCTGGTCAGCTCTGGTAAAAGTCAGATTTCTTTGTCTCAGATCTTCCTTTAGCCTTGTTCTTCTTTCGAGAGTTCCCTTGTGCTGCCTCAGTTGGATCTCCTTCACTTGACAGGGGGGTACCCGAGCAGCGACCCTCCCCAGCTCTAGCCCAACTTCTACTTACCTGGCAGGTGAGATACTATGATCATGTAGGTGCTTCTCCCAGGGCAAGGCTCACCCATTGCACTCTGGGTGTGCTGCTCCTGCGATTTCCCCAAATGTGGGAAACTTGACTGCATAATTTGTGTTTCCCCTGGTCGGCTCTCGTATAATTCAGATCTCTTTGTCTCAGGTCTCTCTCCAGCCTAGTTTGCTGTCTGTTTCAACTTCTCTTTTCTTGAGCCGCTCCCTTCTATGCCCTTGCGCACTATCCTGACTTCTCCCGTCTGCTTACTTTGTGCCTTCCAATGCACAATGCAAACTACAGGTAGTGCTGCAGGGCCCACACCCTTTTACTTGCCGTTCAGAGCAGCTCTGGAGCTGTTACAGTGCCCAGCTGCTGCAATAAATCAGCTTGAATGCTTGAGGGGATGGGGCATGGCCAACATGAGCCCCACACCAAAGGAGGGTGGGGTGTTTAATGCGAACTAGGGGTCATCCAAGCACCGCAAAAGGCCGCCATGCCCTGCACGCCCCTTTTCTCTTTTCATATGCAGATGAGGGTTGAAGCCAACTTTGACCCACTGCTTGGATGACATCACCATATGCAAATCCGTCTTCTGCAGAACTTCCCCCAGGAATGCTTGCACTAGTTGTTGCATTTGGTTTGTTGTTTGGGGGTGCTTCAGTATTAGGCAGCCTTCTGCCCTCCCATGTTCATCTGAAAATATGTGTTCTCCCTGCAGTTGTTGTCCCCAGATGAGAGTTCCCTTGTGCTGCCTCAGTTGAATCTCCTTTACTTGACAGAGATGTGCATGAGCAGCGGCCCTCCCCAGCCCTATCCCAAATCATACTTATTTTGCATAGGAGATACCATGGTCATGAAGATTACTCTCCCAGGGTGAGGTTCATTCATTGCATTCTGGGTATGCTGACCCCTGTGATTTCCCCAAATGTGGGAAACGCGACTGCTTTATTTGTTGGTAGTGGGGGACTGTGTTTGTGTTTTCCTCTAATCTCTGGTAAAAGTCAGATTTCTTTGTTTCAGATCTTCCTCTAGCCTTGTTCTTCTTTCGAGAGTTTCCTTGTGCTGCCTCAGTTGGATCTCCTTCACTTGACAGGGGGGTGCCCGAGCAGCGACCCTCCCCAGCTCTAGCCCAACTCCTACTTACCTGCCAGGTGAGATACTATGATCATGAAGGTGCTTCTCCCAGGGCAAGGCTCACCCATTGCACTCTGGGTGTGCTGCCCCTGCGATTTCCCCAAATGTGGGAAACTTGACTGCATAATTTGTGTTTCCCCTGGTCAGGTCTCGTATAATTCAGATCTCTTTGTCTCAGGTCTCTCTCCAGCCTAGTTTGCTGTCTGTTTCCACTTCTCTTTTCTTGAGCCGCTCCCTTCTATGCCCTTGCGCACTATCCTGACTTCTCCTCCTTTCTGCTTACTTTGTGCCTTCCAACGCACAATGCGAACTACAGGTAGTGCTGCAGGGCCCACACCCTTTTACTTGCCTTACAGAGCAGCTCTGGAGCTGTTACAGTGCCCAGCTGCTGCAAGAAATCAGCTTGAATGCTTCAGGGGCTGGGGCATAGCCAACATGAGCCCTACACCGAAGGAGGGTGGAGGTGTTTAATGCAAACTAGGGGTCAGCCAAGTGCCGCAAAAGGCCACCATGCCCTGCACGCCCCTTTTCTCTTTTCATATGCAGACGAGGGTTGAAGCCAACTTTGACCCACTGCTTGGATGACATCACCATATGCAAATCTATCTGCTGCAGGCCTTCCCCCAGGAATGCTTGCACTAGTTGTTGCATTTGGTTTGTTGTTTGGGGGTGCTTCAGTATTAGGCAGCCTTCTGCCCTCCCATGTTCATCTGAAAATATGTGTTCTCCCTGCAGTTGTTGTCCCCAGATGAGAGTTCCCTTGTGCTGCCTCAGTTGAATCTCCTTTACTTGACAGAGATGTGCCTGAGCAGCGGCCCTCCCCAGCCATATCCCAAATCATACTTATTTTGCATAGGAGATACCATTGTTATGAAGATTGTTCTCCCAGGGTGCGGTTCATTCATTGCACTCTGGGTATGCTGACCCCTGTGATTTCCCCAAATGTGGGAAACTCGACTGCATTATTTGTGGTAGTGGTGGACTGTGTTTGTGCTTTCCTCTGGTCAGCTCTGGTAAAAGTCAGATTTCTTTGTCTCAGATCTTCCTCTAGCCTTGTTCTTCTTTCGAGAGTTCCTTTGTGCTGCCTCAGTTGGATCTCCTTCACTTGACAGGGGGGTGCCCGAGCAGCGACCCTCCCCAGCTCTAGCCCAACTCCTACTTACCTGCCAGGTGAGATACTATGATCATGAAGGTGCTTCTCCCAGGGCAAGGCTCACCCATTGCACTCTGGGTGTGCTGCTCCTGCGATTTCCCCAAATGTGGGAAACTTGACTGCATAATTTGTGTTTCCCCTGGTCAGGTCTCGTATAATTCAGATCTCTTTGTCTCAGGTCTCTCTCCAGCCTAGTTTGCTGTCTGTTTCCACTTCTCTTTTCTTCAGCAGCTCCCTTCTATGCCCTTGCGCACTATCCTGACTTCTCCTCCTTTCTGCTTACTTTGTGCCTTCCAACGCACAATGCGAACTACAGGTAGTGCTGCAGGGCCCACAACCTTTTACTTGCCTTACAGAGCAGCTCTGGAGCTGTTACAGTGCCCAGCTGCTGCAAGAAATCAGCTTGAATGCTTCAGGGGCTGGGGCATAGCCAACATGAGCCCCACACCGAAGGAGGGTGGAGGTGTTTAATGCAAACTAGGGGTCAGCCAAGTGCCGCAAAAGGCCACCATGCCCTGCACGCCCCTTTTCTCTTTTCATATGCAGACGAGGGTTGAAGCCAACTTTGACCCACTGCTTGGATGACATCACCATATGCAAATCTATCTGCTGCAGGCCTTCCCCCAGGAATGCTTGCACTAGTTGTTGCATTTGGTTTGTTGTTTGGGGGTGCTTCAGTATTAGGCAGCCTTCTGCCCTCCCATGTTCATCTGAAAATATGTGTTCTCCCTGCAGTTGTTGTCCCCAGATGAGAGTTCCCTTGTGCTGCCTCAGTTGAATCTCCTTTACTTGACAGAGATGTGCCTGAGCAGCGGCCCTCCCCAGCCATATCCCAAATCATACTTATTTTGCATAGGAGATACCATTGTTATGAAGATTGTTCTCCCAGGGTGCGGTTCATTCATTGCACTCTGGGTATGCTGACCCCTGTGATTTCCCCAAATGTGGGAAACTCGACTGCATTATTTGTGGTAGTGGTGGACTGTGTTTGTGCTTTCCTCTGGTCAGCTCTGGTAAAAGTCAGATTTCTTTGTCTCAGATCTTCCTCTAGCCTTGTTCTTCTTTCGAGAGTTCCTTTGTGCTGCCTCAGTTGGATCTCCTTCACTTGACAGGGGGGTGTCCGAGCAGCGACCCTCCCCAGCTCTAGCCCAACTCCTACTTACCTGCCAGGTGAGATACTATGATCATGAAGGTGCTTCTCCCAGGGCAAGGCTCACCCATTGCACTCTGGGTGTGCTGCCCCTGCAATTTCCCCAAATGTGGGAAACTTGACTGCATAATTTGTGTTTCCCCTGGTCGGCTCTCGTATAATTCAGATCTCTTTGTCTCAGGTCTCTCTCCAGCCTAGTTTGCTGTCTGTTTCCACTTCTCTTTTCTTGAGCCCCTCCCTTCTATACCCTTGTGCACTATCCTGACTTCTCCTCCCGTCTGCTTACTTTGTGCCTTCCAATGCACAATGCAAACTACAGGTAGTGCTGCAGGGCCCACACCCTTTTACTTGCCTTACAGAGCAGCTCTGGAGCTGTTACAGTGCCCAGCTGCTGCAAGAAATCAGCTTGAATGCTTCATGGGATGGGGCATGGCCAACATGAGCCCCACACCAAAGGAGGGTGGGGGTGTTTAATGCGATCTAGGGGTCATCCAAGCAGCGCAAAAGGCCGCCATGCCCTGCACGCCCCTTTTCTCTTTTCATATGCAGATGAGGGTTGAAGCCAACTTTGACCCACTGCTTGGATAACATCACCATATGCAAATCCATCTGCTGCAGGCCTTCCCCCAGGAATTCTTGCACTAGTTGTTGCATTTGGTTTGATGTTTGGGGGTGCTTCAGTATTAGGCAGCCTTCTGCCCTCCCATGTTCATCTGAAAATATGTGTTCTCCCTGCAGTTGTTGTCCCCAGATGAGAGTTCCCTTGTGCTGCCTCAGTTGAATTAACTTTACTTGACAGAGATGTGCCTGAGCAGCGGCCCTCCCCAGCCCTATCCCAAATCATACTTATTTTGCATAGGAGACACCATGGTCATGAAGATTGTTCACCCAGGGTGAGGTTCATTCATTGCATTCTGGGTATGCTGACCCCTGTGATTTCCCCAAATGTGGGAAACTCGCCTGCATTATTTGTGGTAGTGGGGGACTGTGTTTGTGTTTTCCGCTGGTCAGCTCTGGTAAAAGTCAGATTTCTTTGTCTCAGATCTTCCTCTAGCCTTGTTCTTCTTTCGAGAGTTCCATTGTGCTGCCTCAGTTGGATCTCCTTCACTTGACAGGGGGGTGCCCGAGCAGTGACCCTCCCCAGCTCTAGCCCAACTCCTACTTACCTGCCAGGTGAGATACTATGATCTTGAAGGTGCTTCTCCCAGGGCAAGGCTCACCCATTGCACTCTGGCTGTGCTGCCCCTGCGATTTCCCCAAATGTGGGAAACTTGACTGCATAATTTGTGTTTCCCCTGGTCGGCTCTCGTATAATTCAGATCTCTTTGTCTCAGGTCTCTCTCCAGCCTAGTTTGCTGTCTGTTTCCACTTCTCTTTTCTTGAGCCGCTCCCTTCTATGCCCTTGCGCACTATCCTGACTTCTCCCGTCTGATTACTTTGTGCCTTCCAACGCACAATGCGAACTACAGGTAGTGCTGCAGGGCCCACACCCTTTTATTTGCCTTACAGAGCAGCTCTGGAGCTGTTACAGTGCCCAGCTGCTGCAAGAAATCAGCTTGAATGCTTCAGGGGCTGGGGCATAGTCAACATGAGCCCCACACCGAAGGAGGGTGGAGGTGTTTAATGCGAACTAGGGGTCATCCAAGCGCCGCAAAAGGCCGCCATGCCCTGCATAACCCTTTTCTCTTTTCATATGCAGATGAGGGTTCCAGCCAACTTTGGCCCACTGCTTGGATGGCATCACCGTATGCAAATTCGTCTCCTGCAGACCTTCCCCCAGGAATGCTTGTACTAGTTATTGCATATGGTTTGATATTTGATGGTGCTTCAGTATTAGGCAGCCTTCCGCCCTCCCAAGTTCATCTGAAAAGATGTGGTCTCCCTGCAGTTGTTGTCCCCAGACGAGAGTTCCCTTGTGCTTCCTCAGTTGAATCTCCTTAACTTGACGGGGGAGGGGCTGCCCGAGCAGCCACCCTCCCCAGCCCTATCCCAACTCATACTTATTTTGCATATGAGATCTCTATATCATGAAGATTGTTCTCACAGGGTGAGGTTCATCCATTATATTTTAAAATAGGAAGGTTCAAATTACATATTTGAATTGCATCTATGTGCTGGATTCAAATGTCCCCCCCCCCTTCCTTTCTCAATTGTGCCCGTCAGCAGCTATTCTAAGGTTGCTGCCAATGGGTGTGACACATTAATTTCTTCTGTGGGGTACACTGGACTCCACAAGGATTCACATTGGGGTGTAGAGTAGGATCTTGATCTGAGGCACCAACCGGCTCAAAGCTTTTGACTGTTCCCAAGATGCTCAGCGCATTCTCCTCTATAACCCCGCTTCCATGAACAGGGAGCTCAGTTTGTAGTTGTTGCCTTCAGTAGCAGGCCACTTAACAGGGGCCTGCCTCAAGCAGCCTATTCTTAGCTATTAATTTTGACAAGAAAAGAAGAACTTTTTTTATGAGAATCTACAAGGGCTGCAGCAGGCTAGGTCTAATAGACATCTTTACTGCAGCTTCATCACTCCCAGCGGCACTGTATACTCCCGTGCCCTGGTTGCTGGGTCACTGCAGCGGAGGCTCCGGTTTCTTCCTAAGGTCAGTCACACACAATGTAACACCCCGGTATAACAAGTGTGTAAACTATGTGGAACAGGTCAGGGATACCTTGATGGACTATTCCTCCTTCAGCAGCAGCTCTTCTCTATTCCTGGCAGAGAGGCAAGGTTTCCCCAGACACAAAGAAAGGCAGGCAGGGCTTTGTATGAAAGAATAAATGGTTTACCACATAACTCAGAAAAGGAACTGATTACAGTAGGGAAGGGAAAGATTTGATTCAAGCAACTTAAACACAGACACCATATACACTTTAAGTCATTACACAAATGGTAATATAACTAAATCTGAGATTAATACTATGTTGCTTAGTAATAGAAATCAACTTATGCAGACAATATTTAAGTCCCAGATAACATTGGTGTCACTGCAGGGAGTCTCTATGTGCACGTTGGGGCCCGGTTATGTTGTTACATAGTTATATGCAGCTATTGTCTCCTTTAGCTGTGAACAAAATATTGTAGCTCTGTGTAGTAAAGATGATTGTTTAAAACAAACTGGAGCTGCTTCCCATGTAAATCGCTGCATAGGTATAGTAAATATAGGATAATGTCCTTTGCAGTGGAGTAGGTTTCAGTATAAATATGGATTTATCTCACCCAGTCAATAGATGTTTCTGAGGCAGTTTCCCCTCAGATGTAGGCCAGTCAGCATTGGTATAAAGGCTTTATACTCTCCTGTCTCTGACACTTGCTGTGCACTCTCTTGGCTGAGAGTGTCATGGCGTTCTTACTTGTTAATTGCTGCACTTCCACTGCTGTATTTTGCACTACTGCTTACTCTCTCATGCAATTTTCAGCTTATTTGTCTCCCCTCTCTCAGCTGCTCATCTCTGCGTAATGGCGTCGCCAGCTCTTTCCTCACCATGGCTCCAACTGACTTCTCAAACTGCTGTTCAATTTTCTTTTAAATAAACTTTATTTAAAATGGCACAGGCAACTACACTGTTGTCAAAAATGTCCTTGTTGTTATGGGATATCACACGTGCCCCCCCCCCCCAAAACATGCGTGTCCTCACGCATTTTGGTTTTATCCCTATATAAACTTCTCACTATATCCAGTCACATTCATTAGTGAACACAGATTATGTCTGAAACATTAACATTTATCAACATTTTTAACATCAGTATCTGATAGGTATAATTCCTTTTGTGCTATAGTACATTAACACATGCTCCTGGAGCAATCGGTTGAAATCTGGACAGTATATGGTCTTGAAAAGTTTGTCTAGGAAACCTCAACCCCCCTGCCATGGATGAGTATTGAACTCTTTCTAAACTGTCTTTGGGACATGCTGTACAAAACTGCAGCTGACTATGGTGGTTTTCTGTTTTGCAAGCCCTAGTCTTCTTGCCTCCTTGTCGGTGACAAACCACCTTAGTCTGCTGTAAATACATTTTATGAGCCTCTTCCATTCCATCTTGGGATTCAGTATCACAGCTGGTTTGGGACAATGGATTCTGGAGAGAAAGAGGCAGCAAGGTTCTTCTTACAGAACAGGTTGGACAGTTTCGGCACCATCTCTTGATGTCTTCCCTCATTTCAACCCAAAAGAACTTTTTCCAGATGCTTGTTTCCATCCTTTTGCACCCAGGGTGACCTAACTTGTCGTGATATTCTTCAAGCACATAACAAGCACTTTGTCTTGGAATTACAAGTTGACTGATCCTATAATGAGTATTAGGATCCACACTACATCGAACCAACTGTCCTTTCTCTTCAAACAGCCTTTCTCGCTGTCTCAACAACTTCAGGAGTTCTGGCGAGGATTCTTGCCTTTGTCGCTTGGTCAGGTATTTCCCAATCTTCAGTAAGGCTTTGAGGTGTCTTATCATCTGACTTTTATCTTGCAGGTGGTCAAAACTGGTTCCTTGAATAGGTTGCTCACAGTTTCTAGAACTGGATGCTATATTATTCATGCCTAACATTGAAGCATTCTTTCGGATAATCTGGACACTGGAGATGGGCATTTCTATCATTATTTGGCTAGCCTTATTTTTTTCATGTTCCTCTCTTACAGATAATTCTGTTATCATTCTTCCCTTTTGTTTGGCTATCCCAGGTTGAAGGCCTTGTTTCTCCTGGAGCTTGTCAGTTTGAAACTCTCCTTGGAGTGCTGCTACGAGCTCCTCACAGCAGTTCCGCAGCACATTCATGCCCACTATCACTGGAGGCAATCCATCATCTTGGGCAGTGGTGATGATGAAGCCTTGCTGTGGTAGCACTGTTCGTCCGATTTGAATTTCAGCTTCCGAGTATCCTTTGCAAGGGATGCAGTGCCCATTGCTTGCAATCGGGTTTATCAATGTGGAAGTTGACGGAAACATCTGTTCCTCAGTCCAATGCTGCTCAAACTGTGTTGCTTGTATTGTGGTCACTTGTGATCCAGTGTCTAAGAGAGCGGGCATTGAGACTCCATTGATGCAAACTTGAACCACCGGGCTTTGGCTAACATAACGGGTTAACCACATGAATTTGGAGTTTAAATGATCTGGCTGCTCAAATTCTCTCTTAATTTGTCCGCTTCCTTCACAGCTTTGAAAAATGGGTCGCCTTTGGGAGGCAAAGTGGTTGGAAAAAAGTGTCTCCCTGTTTCTATGTAGGTCCCATTGGGAACTGTTCAGTGGTCTCCTCTCCTGGCACCATTCCATTTCTTCATGGAGCAGTGCCTGCTGTCTCTTCAGAATCTGCAGGTCTCTGCGCATCTCTGTCACACCACGTGTCAGTTCAGCCAGCAGACTTCGTAACTCACTAGAAGAGTCAAATATGCATGTCTTTGAACATGGCACTGTCACTCCTTTTACTGTAGGTGGGTAAGTAGCTCCTTTAAAACTTGACTCCTGGGCATCAGAATTCTCTTGATACCGTGGCATCTCTGGAATAGACTCTTGTGGAACAGCCCCTGAAGTAAGACTGGAGCCTAGAACTTTAATCGCAGCCTCTTTAAAATCCAGGAATGTGCTTCCAGGCTTCTGCAATCTCAATAGTCGCAGCTGAGTTTTACAAATTCGCCCCTTGCACCTTCAGTGAACTGGTCCAATAACATTTTCTCTTTGTCATGCACTTGCTCAGGGTCTGCTTGCTGAACATCTCTGAGTGCTTCCTGCAAGCTGAGGGCATAGCCCCGTAGTGACTCTCCTGGTTGTTGCTTTCGAGCAAAGAAGTGCATTTTAAGTTCTGACACTGTCCTTGTGTCAAATGTGGTAGCAAGCCTGTTGAGGATCTGGTCCACAGTCTTCTTCTCTTCAGTAGGCCAGGAAGTAACCTCTCTAAGTGCAAGCCCTTTCAACTGTCCCATCAAGATCTCCACCTTTTGCTGCTCTTTCAGCAGGTACAGACGAAACAAAGACTGCAGTAGTATCCTCATCAGTTTATTTTTGTCAATTACCATTTTAATAATCGGGTAAAGAAAATTAAGTGGATTTTTGAAAGAAAACAATACTGTCAATATACTATTAAAACAAATTAAAATGGTAAAAGTTATTGTACTTTAAGTAAAAATAAAAGAGCAAAAATATCAATCCCAGTTTTGGATTACTTTAATTAACAAAAAAAAATGCATATAGCAGAGGATAGTTTCAATCTGCCTACCTCTGGGCTATG
Source organism: Pseudophryne corroboree (assembly GCF_028390025.1). Taxonomy (NCBI): domain Eukaryota; kingdom Metazoa; phylum Chordata; class Amphibia; order Anura; family Myobatrachidae; genus Pseudophryne; species Pseudophryne corroboree. The sequence continues at coordinate 431,236 of NW_026969024.1, forward strand.
GACCCAGCATGCTTCCATTACAGTACTCTGCTGCACATGTAATTGCAAGAGATCCTGAAGCACTCACTCATCATGGGAAAGTACCAATGTGTTTCTTCATTGGTTGATGGAAGAAACATCTTACAAAAACTCTCCAGATTATTGACTATTTAAAGTTTTTCTTGGAAACGTTCTAGATGAATGCTTATCAGCCTTTGTCAGTATGTACTTTTGCAAAGTGTCGCTGTGGCGCAATCAGTTAGTGTGTACGGCTATTAACCAAAAGGTTGGTGGTTCAATCCCACCCAGGGACGTAATTGACCTTGTTATCAGATTTTGGTGATCTTTAAGTAGACAAGTCAAAATTTCAAAAACCCCTGTTATGGTGTAGGGTACCTGGCCTTCTCTGATGTAATCAGAGTTAGATTTGATTCAGTGATTTTATAAAAACAGCTAGGAAGCACAATTTAGCAGTGGTTTGCAGAGAAAAAGAAATATGCTGGCAAAAAAATCCAATTGAGTGATTAAACAGCTCTTCGTTTTCTGGCTTTACTTTTATGCTAACAAATTTGTACTCTGAAAAGTGTCCACAAAGCCAAATATCTGATTAACATCTTTGTAGGAATGGTTTTTCACCTATTACTAAATTAAACTTGCTTCATTGGAAAGGCAGCAAGATGCATCCTCATTTCAATATCTACTGAAATAATACAGGTTGACACCAGGAAACATTAACGCCACTGCATCCTTGCTGCTTTCTCATGTGGAAGTCTGTTTAATGTGAAAACAAGGTGATATCTAATTAGCACACAGGTAAGGAATTAAGAAAATCTTTATTTAAGGGTGAAGATGTTTCTCACAAAATCGTTGCCCCAATGCATCATTGAAATTCAAGCTGGAAAGATGATTTTAATACATCACTTGTACATTTTATATTGCTCTTCTGGTGACAATGTAGTTTGTTTTTGTCAATTACCATTTTAATAATCGGGTAAAGAAAATTAAGTGGATTTTTGAAAGAAAACAATACTGTCAATATACTATTAAAACAAATTAAAATGGTAAAAGTTATTGTACTTTAAGTAAAAATAAAAGCTAAAATATCAATCCCAGTTTTGGATTACTTTAATGAACAAAAAAAAATGCATATAGCAAAGGATAGTTTCAATCTGCCTACCTCTGGGTTATGGACCCAGCATGCTTCCATTACAGTACTCTGCTGCACATGTAAGTGCAAGAGATCCTGAAGCACTCACTCATCATGCGAAAGTACCAATGTGTTTCTTCATTGGTTGCTGGAAGAAACATCTTACAAAAACTCTCCAGATTATTGACTTTTTAAAGTTTTTCTAGGAAACGTTCTAGATGAATGCTTATTAGTCTTTGTCAGTATTTACTTTTTGCAAAGTGTCTCTGTGGCGCAATCGGTTAGTGTGTTCAGCTATTAATCAAAAGGTTGGTGGTTCAATCCCACCCAGGGACGTGATTGACCTTGTGATCAGATTTTGGTGATATTTAAGTAGACAAGTCAAAATTGCAAACCCCCTCTTATGGTGTAGGGTACCTGGCCTTCTCTGATGTAATCAGAGTTAGATTTAATTAAGTGATTTTATAAAAAAAACAGCTAGGAAGCACAATTTAGCAGTGGGTTGCAGAGAAAAAGAAAAATGCTGGCAGAAAAATCCAATTGAGTGATTAAACAGCTCTTCATTTTCTGGCTTTATTTTTATGATAACAAATTTGTTCTCTGAAAAGTGTCCACAAAGCCAAGTATCTGATTAACATCTTTGTAGGGATGGTTTTTCACCTATTACTAAATTAAACTTGCTTCATTGGAAAGGCAGCAAGATGTATCCTCATTTCAATATCTACGGAAATAATACAGGTTGACACCATGAAACATTAACGCCACTGCATCTTTGCTGTTTTCTCATGTGGAAGTCTGTTTAATGTGAAAACAAGGTGATCTCTAATTAGCACACAGGTAAGGAATTAAGAAAATCTTTATTTAAGGGTGAAGATGTTTCTCACAAAATCGTTGCCCCAATGCATCATTGAAATCCAAGCTGGAAAGATGATTTTAATATATTACTTGAACATTTTATATTGCTCTTCTGGTGATAATGTAGTTTGTTTTTGTCAATTACCATTTTAATAATCGGGTAAAGAAAATTAAGTGGATTTTTGAAAGAAAACAATACTGTCAATATACTATTAAAACAAATTAAAATGGTAAAAGTTATTGTACTTTAAGTAAAAATAAAAGAGCAAAAATATCAATCCCAGTTTTGGATTACTTTAATTAACAAAAAAAAAATGCATATAGCAGAGGATAGTTTCAATCTGCCTACCTCTGGGTTATGGACCCAGCATGCTTCCATTACAGTACTCTGCTGCACATGTAAGTGCAAGAGATCCTGAAGCACTCACTCATCATGGGAAAGTACCAATGTGTTTCTTCATTGGTTGATGGAAGAAACATCTTACAAAAACTCTCCACATTATTGACTTTTTAAAATGTTTCTAGGAATCGTTCTAGATGAATGCTTATTAGCCTTTGTCAGTATGGACTTTTGCAAAGTGTTGCTGTGGTGCAATCAGTTACTGCGTAAGGCTATTAACCAAAAGGTTGGTTGTTCAATCCCACCCAGGGACGTAATTGACCTTGTTATCAGATTTTGGTGATCTTTATGTAGACAAGTCAAAATTTCGAAAACCCCTGTTATGGTGTAGGGTACCTGGCCTTCTCTGATGTAATCAGAGTTAGATTTGATTCAGTGATTTTATAAAAACAGCTAGGAAGCACAATTTAGCAGTGGGTTGCAGAGAAAAAGAAATATGCTGGCAAAAAAATCCAATTGAGTGATTAAATAGCTCTTCATTTTCTGGCTTTATTTTTATGCTAACAAATTTGTTCTCTGAAAAGTGTCCACAAAGCCAAGTATCTGATTAACATCTTTGTAGGGATGGTTTTTCACCTATTACTAAATTAAACTTGCTTCATTGGAAAGGCAGCAAGGTGCATCCTCATTTCAATATCTACTGAAATAATACAGGTTGACACCAGGAAACATTAACGCCACTGCATCCTTGCTGCTTTCTCATGTGGAAGTCTGTTTAATGTGAAAACAAGGTGATATCTAATTAGCACACAGGTAAGGAATTAAGAAAATCTTTATTTAAGGGTGAAGATGTTTCTCACAAAATCGTTGCCCCAATGCATCATTGAAATTCAAGCTGGAAAGATGATTTTAATATATCATTTGTACATTTTGTATTGCTCTTCTGGTGACAATGTAGTTTGTTTTTGTCAATTACCATTTTAATAATCGGGTAAAGAAAATTAATTGGATTTTTGAAAGAAAACAATACTGTCAATATACTATTAAAACAAATTAAAATGGTAAAAGTTATTGTACTTTAAGTAAAAATAAAAGAGCAAACATATCAATCCCAGTTTTGGATTACTTTAATTAACAAAAAAAAATGCATATAGCAGAGGATAGTTTCAATCTGCCTACCTCTGGGTTATGGACCCAGCATGCTTCCATTACAGTACTCTGCTGCACATGTAAGTGCAAGAGATCCTGAAGCACTCACTCATCATGGGAAAGTACCAATGTGTTTCTTCATTGGTTGATGGAAGAAACATCTTACAAAAACTCTCCACATTATTGACTTTTTAAAATGTTTCTAGGAATCGTTCTAGATGAATGCTTATTAGCCTTTGTCAGTATGGACTTTCGCAAAGTGTTGCTGTGGCGCAATCAGTTACTGTGTAAGGCTAATAACCAAAAGGTTGGTGGTTCAATCCCACCCAGGGACGTAATTGACCTTATCAGATTTTGGTGATCTTTATGTAGACAAGTCAAAATTTCAAACCCCCTCTTATGGTGTAGGGTACCTGGCCTTCTCTGATGTAATCAGAGTTAGATTTGATTCAGTGATTTTATAAAAACAGCTAGGAAGCACAATTTAGCAGTGCGTTGCAGAGAAAAAGAAATATGCTGGCAAAAAAATCCAATTGAGTGATTAAACAGCTCTTCATTTTCTGGCTTTATTTTTATGCTAACAAATTTGTTCTCTGAAAAGTGTCCACAAAGCCAAGTTTCTGATTAACACCTTTGTAGGGATGGTTTTTCACCTATTACTAAATTAAACTTGCTTCATTGGAAAGGCTGCAAGATGCATCCTCATTTGAATATCTACTGAAATAATACAGGTTGACACCAGGAAACATTAACGCCACTGCATCCTTGCTGCTTTCTCATGTGGAAGTCTGTTTAATGTGAAAACAAGGTGATATCTAATTAGCACACAGGTAAGGAATTAAGAAAATCTTTATTTAAGGGTGAAGATGTTTCTCACAAAATCGTTGCCCCAATGCATCATTGAAATTCAAGCTGGAAAGATTATTTTAATATATCACTTGTACATTTTGTATTGCTCTTCTGGTGACAATGTAGTTTGTTTTTGTCAATTACCATTTTAATAATCGGGTAAAGAAAATTAAGTGGATTTTTGAAAGAAAACAATACTGTCAATATACTATTAAAACAAATGAAAATGGTAAAAGTTATTGTACTTTAAGTAAAAATAAAAGAGCAAAAATATCAATCCCAGTTTTGGATTACTTTAATTAACAAAAAAAAACGCATATAGCAGAGGATAGTTTCAATCTGCCTACCTCTGGGCTATGGACCCAGCATGCTTCCATTACAGTACTCTGCTGCACATGTAATTGCAAGAGATCCTGAAGTACTCACTCATCATGGGAAAGTACCAATGTGTTTCTTCATTGGTTGATGGAAGAAACATCTTACAAAAACTCTCCAGATTATTGACTACTTAAAGTTTTTCTAGGAAACGTTCTAGATGAATGCTTATTAGCCTTTGTCAGTATGTACTTTTGCAAAGTGTCGCTGTGGCGCAATCAGTTAGTGTGTACAGCTATTAACCAAAAGGTTGGTGGTTCAATCCCACCCAGGGATGTAATTGACCTTGTTATCAGATTTTGGTGATCTTTAAGTAGACAAGTCAAAATTTCAAAAACCCCTGTTATGGTGTTGGGTACCTGGCCTTCTCTGATGTAATCAGAGTTAGATTTGATTCAGTGATTTTATAAAAACAGCTAGGAAGCACAATTTAGCAGTGGGTTGCAGAGAAAAAGAAATATGCTGGCAAAAAAATCCAATTGAGTGATTAAATAGCTCTTCATTTTCTGGCTTTATTTTTATGCTAACAAATTTGTTCTCTGAAAAGTGTCCACAAAGCCAAGTATCTGATTAACATCTTTGTAGGGATGGTTTTTCACCTATTACTAAATTAAACTTGCTTCATTGGAAAGGCAGCAAGATGCATCCTCATTTCAATATCTACTGAAATAATACAGGTTGACACCAGGAAACATTAACGCCACTGCATCCTTGCTGCTTTCTCATGTGGAAGTCTGTTTAATGTGAAAACAAGGTGATATCTAATTAGCACACAGGTAAGGAATTAAGAAAATCTTTATTTAAGGGTGAAGATGTTTCTCACAAAATCGTTGCCCCAATGCATCATTGAAATTCAAGCTGGAAAGATGATTTTAATATATCATTTGTACATTTTGTATTGCTCTTCTGGTGACAATGTAGTTTGTTTTTGTCAATTACCATTTTAATAATCGGGTAAAGAAAATTAATTGGATTTTTGAAAGAAAACAATACTGTCAATATACTATTAAAACAAATTAAAATGGTAAAAGTTATTGTACTTTAAGTAAAAATAAAAGAGCAAAAATATCAATCCCAGTTTTGGATTACTTTAATTAACAAAAAAAATGCATATAGCAGAGGATAGTTTCAATCTGCCTACCTCTGGGTTATGGACCCAGCATGCTTCCATTACAGTACTCTGCTGCACATGTAAGTGCAAGAGATCCTGAAGCACTCACTCATCATGGGAAAGTACCAATGTGTTTCTTCATTGGTTGATGGAAGAAACATCTTACAAAAACTCTCCACATTATTGACTTTTTAAAATGTTTCTAGGAATCGTTCTAGATGAATGCTTATTAGCCTTTGTCAGTATTGACTTTCGCAAAGTGTTGCTGTGGCGCAATCAGTTACTGTGTAAGACTATTAACCAAAAGGTTGGTGGTTCAATCCCACCCAGGGACGTAATTGACCTTGTTATCAGATTTTGGTGATCTTTATGTAGACAAGTCAAAATTTCAAACCCCCTCTTATGGTGTAGGGTACCTGGCCTTCTCTGATGTAATCAGAGTTAGATTTGATTCAGTGATTTTATAAAAACAGCTAGGAAGCACAATTTAGCAGTGGGTTGCAGAGAAAAAGAAATATGCTGGCAAAAAAATCCAATTGAGTGATTAAACAGCTCTTCATTTTCTGGCTTTATTTTTATGCTAACAAATTTGTTCTCTGAAAAGTGTCCACAAAGCCAAGTTTCTGATTAACACCTTTGTAGGGATGGTTTTTCACCTATTACTAAATTAAACTTGCTTCATTGGAAAGGCAGCAAGATGCATCCTCATTTGAATATCTACTGAAATAATACAGGTTGACACCAGGAAACATTAACGCCACTGCATCCTTGCTGCTTTCTCATGTGGAAGTCTGTTTAATGTGAAAACAAGGTGATATCTAATTAGCACACAGGTAAGGAATTAAGAAAATCTTTATTTAAGGGTGAAGATGTTTCTCACAAAATCGTTGCCCCAATGCATCATTGAAATTCAAGCTGGAAAGATGATTTTAATATAACACTTGTACATTTTGTATTGCTCTTCTGGTGACAATGTAGTTTGTTTTTGTCAATTACCATTTTAATAATCGGGTAAAGAAAATTAAGTGGATTTTTGAAAGAAAACAATACTGTCAATATACTATTAAAACAAATGAAAATGGTAAAAGTTATTGTACTTTAAGTAAAAATAAAAGAGCAAAAATATCAATCCCAGTTTTGGATTACTTTAATTAACAAAAAAAAAACGCATATAGCAGAGGATAGTTTCAATCTGCCTACCTCTGGGCTATGGACCCAGCATGCTTCCATTACAGTACTCTGCTGCACATGTAATTGCAAGAGATCCTGAAGTACTTACTCATCATGGGAAAGTACCAATGTGTTTCTTCATTGGTTGATGGAAGAAACATCTTACAAAAACTCTCCAGATTATTGACTATTTAAAGTTTTTCTAGGAAACGTTCTAGATGAATGCTTATTAGCCTTTGTCAGTATGTACTTTTGCAAAGTGTCGCTGTGGCGCAATCAGTTAGTGTGTACGGCTATTAACCAAAAGGTTGGTGGTTCAATCCCACCCAGGGATGTAATTGACCTTGTTATCAGATTTTGGTGATCTTTAAGTAGACAAGTCAAAATTTCAAAAACCCCTGTTATGGTGTAGGGTACCTGGCCTTCTCTGATGTAATCAGAGTTATATTTGATTCAGTGATTTTATAAAAACAGCTAGGAAGCACAATTTAGCAGTGGTTTGCAGAGAAAAAGAAATATGCTGGCAAAAAAATCCAATTGAGTGATTAAACAGCTCTTCATTTTCTGGCTTTATTTTTATGCTAACAAATTTGTTCTCTGAAAAGTGTCCACAAAGCCAAGTATCTGATTAACATCTTTGTAGGGATGGTTTTTCACCTATTACTAAATTAAACTTGCTTCATTGGAAAGGCAGCAAGATGCATCCTCATTTCAATATCTACTGAAATAATACAGGTTGACACCAGGAAACATTAACGCCACTGCATCCTTGCTGCTTTCTCATGTGGAAGTCTGTTTAATGTGAAAACAAGGTGATATCTAATTAGCACACAGGTAAGGAATTAAGAAAATCTTTATTTAAGGGTAAGATGTTTCTCACAAAATCGTTGCCCCAATGCATCATTGAAATTCAAGCTGGAAAGATGATTTTAATATATCACTTGTACATTTTGTATTGCTCTTCTGGTGACAATGTAGTTTGTTTTTGTCAATTACCATTTTAATAATCGGGTAAAGAAAATTAAGTGGATTTTTGAAAGAAAACAATACTGTCAATATACTATTAAAACAAATTAAAATGGTAAAAGTTATTGTACTTTAAGTAAAAATAAAAGAGCAAAAATATCAATACCAGTTTTGGATTACTTTAATTAACAAAAAAAAATGCATATAGCAGAGGATAGTTTCAATCTGCCTACCTCTGGGTTATGGACCCAGCATGCTTCCATTACAGTCCTCTGCTGCACATGTAAGTGCAAGAGATCCTGAAGCACTCACTCATCATGGGAAAGTACCAATGTGTTTCTTCATTGGTTGATGGAAGAAACATCTTACAAAAACTCTCCACATTATTGACTTTTTAAAATGTTTCTAGGAATCGTTCTAGATGAATGCTTATTAGCCTTTGTCAGTATGGACTTTTGCAAAGTGTTGCTGTGGCGCAATCAGTTACTGTGTAAGGCTATTAACCAAAAGGTTGGTAGTTCAATCCCACCCAGGGATGTAATTGACCTTGTTATCAGATTTTGGTGATCTTTATGTAGACAAGTCAAAATTTCGAAAACCCCTGTTATGGTGTAGGGTACCTGGCCTTCTCTGATGTAATCAGAGTTAGATTTGATTCAGTGATTTTATAAAAACAGCTAGGAAGCACAATTTAGCAGTGGGTTGCAGAGAAAAAGAAATATGCTGGCAAAAAAATCCAATTGAGTGATTAAATAGCTCTTCATTTTCTGGCTTTATTTTTATGCTAACAAATTTGTTCTCTGAAAAGTGTCCACAAAGCCAAGTATCTGATTAACATCTTTGTAGGGATGGTTTTTCACCTATTACTAAATTAAACTTGCTTCATTGGAAAGGCAGCAAGATGCATCCTCATTTCAATATCTACTGAAATAATACAGGTTGACACCAGGAAACATTAACGCCACTGCATCCTTGCTGCTTTCTCATGTGGAAGTCTGTTTAATGTGAAAACAAGGTGATATCTAATTAGCACACAGGTAAGGATTTAAGAAAATCTTTATTTAAGGGTGAAGATGTTTCTCACAAAATCGTTGCCCCAATGCATCATTGAAATTCAAGCTGGAAAGATGATTTTAATATATCATTTGTACATTTTGTATTGCTCTTCTGGTGACAATGTAGTTTGTTTTTGTCAATTACCATTTTAATAATCGGGTAAAGAAAATTAATTGGATTTTTGAAAGAAAACAATACTGTCAATATACTATTAAAACAAATTAAAATGGTAAAAGTTATTGTACTTTAAGTAAAAATAAAAGAGCAAAAATATCAATCCCAGTTTTGGATTACTTTAATTAACAAAAAAAAATGCATATAGCAGAGGATAGTTTCAATCTGCCTACCTCTGGGTTATGGACCCAGCATGCTTCCATTACAGTACTCTGCTGCACATGTAAGTGCAAGAGATCCTGAAGCACTCACTCATCATGGGAAAGTACCAATGTGTTTCTTCATTGGTTGATGGAAGAAATATCTTACAAAAACTCTCCACATTATTGACTTTTTAAAATGTTTCTAGGAATCGTTCTAGATGAATGCTTATTAGCCTTTGTCAGTAAGGACTTTTGCAAAGTGTTGCTGTGGCGCAATCAGTTACTGTGTAAGGCTATTAACCAAAAGGTTGGTGGTTCAATCCCACCCAGGGACGTAATTGACCTTGTTATCAGATTTTGGTGATCTTTATGTAGACAAGTCAAAATTTCAAACCCCCTCTTATGGTGTAGGGTACCTGGCCTTCTCTGATGTAATCAGAGTTAGATTTGATTCAGTGATTTTATAAAAACAGCTAGGAAGCACAATTTAGCAGTGGGTTGCAAAGAAAAAGAAATATGCTGGCAAAAAAATCCAATTGAGTGATTAAACAGCTCTTCATTTTCTGGCTTTATTTTTATGCTAACAAATTTGTTCTCTGAAAAGTGTCCACAAAGCCAAGTTTCTGATTAACACCTTTGTAGGGATGGTTTTTCACCTATTACTAAATTAAACTTGCTTCATTGGAAAGGCAGCAAGATGCATCCTCATTTGAATATCTACTGAAATAATACAGGTTGACACCAGGAAACATTAACGCCACTGCATCCTTGCTGCTTTCTCATGTGGAAGTCTGTTTAATGTGAAAACAAGGTGATATCTAATTAGCACACAGGTAAGGAATTAAGAAAATCTTTATTTAAGGGTGAAGATGTTTCTCACAAAATCGTTGCCCCAATGCATCATTGAAATTCAAGCTGGAAAGATGATTTTAATATATCACTTGTACATTTTGTATTGCTCTTCTGGTGACAATGTAGTTTGTTTTTGTCAATTACCATTTTAATAATCGGGTAAAGAAAATTAAGTGGATTTTTGAAAGAAAACAATACTGTCAATATACTATTAAAACAAATGAAAATGGTAAAAGTTATTGTACTTTAAGTAAAAATAAAAGAGCAAAAATATCAATCCCAGTTTTGGATTACTTTAATTAACAAAAAAAAACGCATATAGCAGAGGATAGTTTCAATCTGCCTACCTCTGGGCTATGGACCCAGCATGCTTCCATTACAGTACTCTGCTGCACATGTAATTGCAAGAGATCCTGAAGTACTCACTCATCATGGGAAAGTACCAATGTGTTTCTTCATTGGTTGATGGAAGAAACATCTTACAAAAACTCTCCAGATTATTGACTATTTAAAGTTTTTCTAGGAAACGTTCTAGATGAATGCTTATTAGCCTTTGTCAGTATGTACTTTTGCAAAGTGTCGCTGTGGTGCAATCAGTTAGTGTGTACGGCTATTAACCAAAAGGTTGGTGGTTCAATCCCACCCAGGGATGTAATTGACCTTGTTATCAGATTTTGGTGATCTTTAAGTAGACAAGTCAAAATTTCAAAAACCCCTGTTATGGTGTAGGGTACCTGGCCTTCTCTGATGTAATCAGAGTTAGATTTGATTCAGTGATTTTATAAAAACAGCTAGGAAGCACAATTTAGCAGTGGTTTGCAGAGAAAAAGAAATATGCTGGCAAAAAAATCCAATTGAGTGATTAAACAGCTCTTCATTTTCTGGCTTTATTTTTATGCTAACAAATTTGTTCTCTGAAAAGTGTCCACAAAGCCAAGTATCTGATTAACATCTTTGTAGGGATGGTTTTTCACCTATTACTAAATTAAACTTGCTTCATTGGAAAGGCAGCAAGATGCATCCTCATTTCAATATCTACTGAAATAATACAGGTTGACACCAGGAAACATTAACGCCACTGCATCCTTGCTGCTTTCTCATGTGGAAGTCTGTTTAATGTGAAAACAAGGTGATATCTAATTAGCACACAGGTAAGGAATTAAGAAAATCTTTATTTAAGGGTGAAGATGTTTCTCACAAAATCGTTGCCCGTTATAGCCCTGAATTTTCCAATGCCTATCTCTTTGCAAAAGAGATATATTGGCAAGGAAAAACTGTATTGTACCTTTGCATTTTTCTCCCAAACGAAAGACACTAGAATGAACATTTTAAAGCCTCCTGTTAGTGCTTCATCTACACGTTATAGCCCTGAATTTTCCAATGCCTATCTCTTTGCAAAAGAGAGATATCGGCAAGGAAAAGCTGTATTGTACCTTTGCATTTTTCTCCCAAACGAAGGACACTAGAATGAAAATTTTAAAGCCTCCTGTTAGTGCTTCATCTACACGTTATAGCCCTGAATTTTCCAATGCCTATCTCTTTGCAAAAGAGAGATATCGGCAAGGAAAAGCTGTATTGTACCTTTGCATTTTTCTCCCAAACGAAAGACACTAGAATGAAAATTTTAAAGCCTCCTGTTAGGGCTTCATCTACACGTTATAGCCCTGCATTTTCCAATGCCTATCTCTTTGCAAAAGAGAGATATCGGCAAGGAAAAGCTGTATTGTACCTTTGCATTTTTCTCCCAAACGAAGGACACTAGAATGAAAAATTAAAAGCCTCCTGTTAGTGCTTCATCTACACGGTATAGCCCTGAATTTTCCAATGCCTAGCTCTTTGCAAAAGAGAGATATTGGCAAGGAAAAGCTGTATTGTACCTTTGCATTTTTCTCCCAAACGAAGGACACTAGAATGAAAATTTTAAAGCCTCCTGTTAGTGCTTCATCTGCACGTTATAGCCCTGAATTTTCCAATGCCTATCTCTTTGCAAAAGAGATATATTGGCAAGGAAAAACTGTATTGTACCTTTGCATTTTTCTCCTAAACGAAAGACACTAGAATGAAAATTTTAAAGCCTCCTGTTAGTGCTTCATCTACACGTTATAGCCCTGAATTTTCCAATGCCTAGCTCTTTGCAAAAGAGAGATATTGGCAAGGAAAAGCTGTATTGTACCTTTGCATTTTTCTCCCAAACGAAAGACACTAGAATGAAAATTTTAAAGCCTACTGTTAATGCTTCATCTACACGTTATAGCCCTGAATTTTCCAATGCCTAGCTCTTTGCAAAAGAGAGATATCGGCAAGGAAAAGCTGTATTGTACCTTTGCATTTTTCTCCCAAACGAAAGACACTAGAATGAAAATTTTAAAGCCTCCTGTTAGTGCTTCATCTACACGTTATAGCCCTGAATTTTCCAATGCCTATCTCTTTGCAAAAGAGAGATATCGGCAAGGAAAAGCTGTATTGTACCTTTGCATTTTTCTCCCAAACGAAGGACACTAGAATGAAAATTTTAAAGCCTCCTATTAGTGCTTCATCTACACGTTATAGCCCTGAATTTTCCAATGCCTATCTCTTTGCAAAAGAGAGATATCGGCAAGGAAAAGCTGTATTGTACCTTTGCATTTTTCTCCCAAACGAAGGACTCTAGAATGAAAATTAAAAGCCTCCTGTTAGTGCTTCATCTACACGGTATAGCCCTGAATTTTCCAATGCCTAGCTCTTTGCAAAAGAGAGATATTGGCAAGGAAAAGCTGTATTGTACCTTTGCATTTTTCTCCCAAACGAAGGACACTAGAATGAAAATTTTAAAGCCTCCTGTTAGTGCTTCACCTGCACGTTATAGCCCTGAATTTTCCAATGCCTATCTCTTTGCAAAAGAGAGATATCGGCAAGGAAAAGCTGTATTGTACCTTTGCATTTTTCTCCCAAACGAAGGACACTAGAATGAAAATTTTAAAGCCTCCTGTTAGTGCTTCATCTACACGTTATAGCCCTGAATTTTCCAATGCCTATCTCTTTGCAAAAGAGAGATATCGGCAAGGAAAAGCTGTATTGTACCTTTGCATTTTTCTCCCAAACGAAAGACACTAGAATGAAAATTTTAAAGCCTCCTGTTAGTGCTTCATCTACACGTTATAGCCCTGAATTTTCCAATGCCTATCTCTTTGCAAAAGAGAGATATCGGCAAGGAAAAGCTGTATTGTACCTTTGCATTTTTCTCCCAAACGAAGGACACTAGAATGAAAATTTAAAAGCCTCCTGTTAGTGCTTCATCTACACGTTATAGCCCTGAATTTTCCAAAGCCTAGCTCTTTGCAAAAGAGAGATATTGGCAAGGAAAAGCTGTATTGTACCTTTGCATTTTTCTCTCAAACGAAAGACACTAGAATGAAAATTTTAAAGCCTCCTGTTAGTGCTTCATCTACACGTTATAGCCCTGCATTTTCCAATGCCTATCTCTTTGCAAAAGAGAGATATCGGCAAGGAAAAGCAGCATTGTACTTTTGCATTTTTCTCCCAAACGAAAGACACTAGAATGAAAATTTTAAAGCCTCCTGTTAGTGCTTCATCTACACGTTATAACCCTGAATTTTCCAATGCCTATCTCTTTGCAAAAGAGAGATATCGGCAAGGAAAAGCTGTATTGTACCTTTGCATTTTTCTCCCAAACGAAGGACACTAGATTGAAAATTTTAAAGCCTCCTATTAGTGCTTCATCTACACGTTATAGCCCTGAATTTTCCAATGCCTATCTCTTTGCAAAAGAGAGATATCGGCAAGGAAAAGCTGTATTGTACCTTTGCATTTTTCTCCCAAACGAAGGACACTAGAATGAAAATTTTAAAGCCTCCTGTTAGTGCTTCATCTACACGTTATAGCCCTGAATTTTCCAATGCCTATCTCTTTGCAAAAGAGAGATATCGGCAAGGAAAAGCTGTATTGTACCTTTGCATTTTTCTCCCAAACGAAAGACACTAGAATGAAAATTTTAAAGCCTCCTGTTAGTGCTTCATCTACACGTTATAGCCCTGAATTTTCCAATGCCTATCTCTTTGCAAAAGAGAGATATCGGCAAGGAAAAGCTGTATTGTACCTTTGCATTTTTCTCCCAAACGAAGGACACTAGAATGAAAATTTAAAAGCCTCCTGTTAGTGCTTCATCTTCACGGTATAGCCCTGAATTTTCCAATGCCTAGCTCTTTGCAAAAGAGAGATATTGGCAAGGAAAAGCTGTATTGTACCTTTGCATTTTTCTCCCAAACGAAGGACACTAGAATGAAAATTTTAAAGCCTCCTGTTAGTGCTTCATCTGCACGTTATAGCCCTGAATTTTCCAATGCCTATCTCTTTGCAAAAGAGATATATTGGCAAGGAAAAACTGTATTGTACCTTTGCATTTTTCTCCCAAACGAAAGACACTAGAATGAAAATTTTAAAGCCTCCTGTTAGTGCTTCATCTACACGTTATAGCCCTGAATTTTCCAATGCCTATCTCTTTGCAAAAGAGAGATATCGGCAAGGAAAAGCTGTATTGTACCTTTGCATTTTTCTCCCAAACGAAGGACACTAGAATGAAAATTTTAAAGCCTCCTGTTAGTGCTTCATCTACACGTTATAGCCCTGAATTTTCCAATGCCTATCTCTTTGCAAAAGAGAGATATCGGCAAGGAAAAGCTGTATTGTACCTTTGCATTTTTCTCCCAAACGAAAGACACTAGAATGAAAATTTTAAAGCCTCCTGTTAGGGCTTCATCTACACGTTATAGCCCTGAATTTTCCAATGCCTATCTCTTTGCAAAAGAGAGATATCGGCAAGGAAAAGCTGTATTGTACCTTTGCATTTTTCTCCCAAACGAAGGACACTAGAATGAAAAATTAAAAGCCTCCTGTTAGTGCTTCATCTACACGGTATAGCCCTGAATTTTCCAATGCCTAGCTCTTTGCAAAAGAGAGATATTGGCAAGGAAAAGCTGTATTGTACCTTTGCATTTTTCTCCCAAACGAAGGACACTAGAATGAAAATTTTAAAGCCTCCTGTTAGTGCTTCATCTGCACGTTATAGCCCTGAATTTTCCAATGCCTATCTCTTTGCAAAAGAGATATATTGGCAAGGAAAAACTGTATTGTACCTTTGCATTTTTCTCCTAAACGAAAGACACTAGAATGAAAATTTTAAAGCCTCCTGTTAGTGCTTCATCTACACGTTATAGCCCTGAATTTTCCAATGCCTAGCTCTTTGCAAAAGAGAGATATTGGCAAGGAAAAGCTGTATTGTACCTTTGCATTTTTCTCCCAAACGAAAGACACTAGAATGAAAATTTTAAAGCCTACTGTTAATGCTTCATCTACACGTTATAGCCCTGAATTTTCCAATGCCTAGCTCTTTGCAAAAGAGAGATATCGGCAAGGAAAAGCTGTATTGTACCTTTGCATTTTTCTCCCAAACGAAAGACACTAGAATGAAAATTTTAAAGCCTCCTGTTAGTGCTTCATCTACACGTTATAGCCCTGAATTTTCCAATGCCTATCTCTTTGCAAAAGAGAGATATCGGCAAGGAAAAGCTGTATTGTACCTTTGCATTTTTCTCCCAAACGAAGGACACTAGAATGAAAATTTTAAAGCCTCCTATTAGTGCTTCATCTACACGTTATAGCCCTGAATTTTCCAATGCCTATCTCTTTGCAAAAGAGAGATATCGGCAAGGAAAAGCTGTATTGTACCTTTGCATTTTTCTCCCAAACGAAGGACTCTAGAATGAAAATGAAAAGCCTCCTGTTAGTGCTTCATCTACACGGTATAGCCCTGAATTTTCCAATGCCTAGCTCTTTGCAAAAGAGAGATATTGGCAAGGAAAAGCTGTATTGTACCTTTGCATTTTTCTCCCAAACGAAGGACACTAGAATGAAAATTTTAAAGCCTCCTGTTAGTGCTTCACCTGCACGTTATAGCCCTGAATTTTCCAATGCCTATCTCTTTGCAAAAGAGATATATTGGCAAGGAAAAACTGTATTGTACCTTTGCATTTTTCTCCTAAACGAAAGACACTAGAAAGAAAATTTTAAAGCCTCCTGTTAGTGCTTCATCTACACGTTATAGCCCTTAATTTTCCAATGCCTAGCTCTTTGCAAAAGAGAGATATTGGCAAGGAAAAGCTGTATTGTACCTTTGCATTTTTCTCCCAAACGAAAGACACTAGAATGAAAATTTTAAAGCCTACTGTTAATGCTTCATCTACACGTTATAGCCCTGAATTTTCCAATGCCTAGCTCTTTGCAAAAGAGAGATATCGGCAAGGAAAAGCTGTATTGTACCTTTGCATTTTTCTCCCAAACGAAAGACACTAGAATGAAAATTTTAAAGCCTCCTGTTAGTGCTTCATCTACACGTTATAGCCCTGAATTTTCCAATGCCTATCTCTTTGCAAAAGAGAGATATCGGCAAGGAAAAGCTGTATTGTACCTTTGCATTTTTCTCCCAAACGAAGGACTCTAGAATGAAAATTAAAAGCCTCCTGTTAGTGCTTCATCTACACGGTATAGCCCTGAATTTTCCAATGCCTAGCTCTTTGCAAAAGAGAGATATTGGCAAGGAAAAGCTGTATTGTACCTTTGCATTTTTCTCCCAAACGAAGGACACTAGAATGAAAATTTTAAAGCCTCCTGTTAGTGCTTCACCTGCACGTTATAGCCCTGAATTTTCCAATGCCTATCTCTTTGCAAAAAAGATATATTGGCAAGGAAAAACTGTATTGTACCTTTGCATTTTTCTCCTAAACGAAAGACACTAGAAAGAAAATTTTAAAGCCTCCTGTTAGTGCTTCATCTACACGTTATAGCCCTTAATTTTCCAATGCCTAGCTCTTTGCAAAAGAGAGATATTGGCAAGGAAAAGCTGTATTGTACCTTTGCATTTTTCTCCCAAACGAAAGACACTAGAATGAAAATTTTAAAGCCTACTGTTAATGCTTCATCTACACGTTATAGCCCTGAATTTTCCAATGCCTAGCTCTTTGCAAAAGAGAGATATCGGCAAGGAAAAGCTGTATTGTACCTTTGCATTTTTCTCCCAAACGAAAGACACTAGAATGAAAATTTTAAAGCATCCTGTTAGTGCTTCATCTACACGTTATAGCCCTGAATTTTCCAATGCCTATCTCTTTGCAAAAGAGAGATATCGGCAAGGAAAAGCTGTATTGTACCTTTGCATTTTTCTCCCAAACGAAGGACACTAGAATTAAAATTTTAAAGCCTCCTATTAGTGCTTCATCTACACGTTATAGCCCTGAATTTTCCAATGCCTATCTCTTTGCAAAAGAGAGATATCGGCAAGGAAAAGCTGTATTGTACCTTTGCATTTTTCTCCCAAACGAAGGACTCTAGAATTAAAAGTTTAAAGCCTTCTGTTAGTGCTTCATCTACACGTTATAGCCCTGAATTTTCCAATGCCTATCTCTTTGCAAAAGAGAGATATCGGCAAGGAAAAGCTGTATTGTACCTTTGCATTTTTCTCCCAAACGAAGGACACTAGAATGAAAATTTTAAAGCCTCCTATTAGTGCTTCATCTACACGTTATAGCCCTTAATTTTCCAATGCCTATCTCTTTGCAAAAGAGAGATATCGGCAAGGAAAAGCTGTATTGTACCTTTGCAGTTTTCTCCCAAACGAAGGACACTAGAATGAAAATTTTAAAGCCTCCTGTTAGTGCTTCATCTACACGTTATAGCCCTGAATTTTCCAATGCCTATCTCTTTGCAAAAGAGAGATATCGGCAAGGAAAAGCTGTATTGTACCTTTGCATTTTTCTCCCAAACGAAGGACACTAGAATGAAAATTTTAAAGCCTCCTATTAGTGCTTCATCTACACGTTATAGCCCTGAATTTTCCAATGCCTATCTCTTTGCAAAAGAGAGATATCGGCATGGAAAAGCTGTATTGTACCTTTGCATTTTTCTCCCAAACGAAGGACACTAGAATGAAAATTTAAAAGCCTCCTGTTAGTGCTTCATCTACACGGTATAGCCCTGAATTTTCCAATGCCTAGCTCTTTGCAAAAGAGAGATATTGGCAAGGAAAAGCTGTATTGTACCTTTGCATTTTTTTCCCAAACGAAAGACACTAGAATGAAAATGTTAAAGCCTCCTGTTAGTGCTTCATCTACACGTTATAGCCCTGCATTTTCCAATGCCTATCTCTTTGCAAAAGAGAGATATCGGCAAGGAAAAGCAGCATTGTACTTTTGCATTTTTCTCCCAAACGAAAGACACTAGAATGAAAATTTTAAAGCCTCCTGTTAGTGCTTCATCTACACGTTATAGCCCTGAATTTTCCAATGCCTAGCTCTTTGCAAAAGAGAGATATTGGCAAGGAAAAGCTGTATTGTACCTTTGCATTTTTCTCCCAAACGAAGGACACTAGATTGAAAATTTTAAAGCCTCCTATTAGTGCTTCATCTACACGTTATAGCCCTGAATTTTCCAATGCCTATCTCTTTGCAAAAGAGAGATATCGGCAAGGAAAAGCTGTATTGTACCTTTGCATTTTTCTCCCAAACGAAGGACACTAGAATGAAAATTTTAAAGCCTCCTGTTATTGCTTCATCTACACGTTATAGCCCTGAATTTTCCAATGCCTATCTCTTTGCAAAAGAGAGATATCGGCAAGGAAAAGCTGTATTGTACCTTTGCATTTTTCTCCCAAACGAAGGACACTAGAATGAAAATTTTAAAGCCTCCTGTTAGTGCTTCATCTACACGTTATAGCCCTGAATTTTCCAATGCCTATCTCTTTGCAAAAGAGAGATATCGGCAAGGAAAAGCTGTATTGTACCTTTGCATTTTTCTCCCAAACGAAAGACACTAGAATGAAAATTTTAAAGCCTCCTGTTAGTGCTTCATCTACACGTTATAGCCCAGAATTTTCCAATGCCTATCTCTTTGCAAAAGAGAGATATCGGCAAGGAAAAGCTGTATTGTACCTTTGCATTTTTCTCCCAAACGAAGGACACTAGAATGAAAATTTAAAAGCCTCCTGTTAGTGCTTCATCTACACGGTATAGCCCTGAATTTTCCAATGCCTAGCTCTTTGGAAAAGAGAGATATTGGCAAGGAAAAGCTGTATTGTACCTTTGCATTTTTCTCTCAAACGAAAGACACTAGAATGAAAATTTTAAAGCCTCCTGTTAGTGCTTCATCTACACGTTATAGCCCTGCATTTTCCAATGCCTATCTCTTTGCAAAAGAGAGATATCGGCAAGGAAAAGCAGCATTGTACTTTTGCATTTTTCTCCCAAACGAAAGACACTAGAATGAAAATTTTAAAGCCTCCTGTTAGTGCTTCATCTACACGTTATAGCCCTGAATTTTCCAATGCCTATCTCTTTGCAAAAGAGAGATATCGGCAAGGAAAAGCTGTATTGTACCTTTGCATTTTTCTCCCAAACGAAGGACACTAGAATGAAAATTTTAAAGCCTCCTATTAGTGCTTCAT
The DNA here is from genome assembly GCF_028390025.1 of Pseudophryne corroboree. NCBI lineage: Eukaryota > Metazoa > Chordata > Amphibia > Anura > Myobatrachidae > Pseudophryne > Pseudophryne corroboree. Next base: position 450,892 of record NW_026969024.1, read on the forward strand.
CTACACGTTATAGCCCTGAATTTTCCAATGCCTATCTCTTTGCAAAAGAGAGATATTGGCAAGGATAAGCTGTATTGTACCTTTGCATTTTTCTCCCAAACGAAGGACACTAGAATGAAAATTTTAAAGCCTCCTGTTAGTGCTTCATCTACACGTTATAGCCCTGAATTTTCCAATGCCTATCTCTTTGCAAAAGAGAGATATCGGCAAGGAAAAGCTGTATTGTACCTTTGCATTTTTCTCCCAAACGAAAGACACTAGAATGAAAATTTTAAAGCCTCCTGTTAGTGCTTCATCTACACGTTATAGCCCTGAATTTTCCAATGCCTATCTCTTTGCAAAAGAGAGATATCGGCAAGGAAAAGCTGTATTGTACCTTTGCATTTTTCTCCCAAACGAAGGACACTAGAATGAAAATTTAAAAGCCTCCTGTTAGTGCTTCATCTTCACGGTATAGCCCTGAATTTTCCAATGCCTAGCTCTTTGCAAAAGAGAGATATTGGCAAGGAAAAGCTGTATTGTACCTTTGCATTTTTCTCCCAAACGAAGGACACTAGAATGAAAATTTTAAAGCCTCCTGTTAGTGCTTCATCTGCACGTTATAGCCCTGAATTTTCCAATGCCTATCTCTTTGCAAAAGAGATATATTGGCAAGGAAAAACTGTATTGTACCTTTGCATTTTTCTCCCAAACGAAAGACACTAGAATGAAAATTTTAAAGCCTCCTGTTAGTGCTTCATCTACACGTTATAGCCCTGAATTTTCCAATGCCTATCTCTTTGCAAAAGAGAGATATCGGCAAGGAAAAGCTGTATTGTACCTTTGCATTTTTCTCCCAAACGAAGGACACTAGAATGAAAATTTTAAAGCCTCCTGTTAGTGCTTCATCTACACGTTATAGCCCTGAATTTTCCAATGCCTATCTCTTTGCAAAAGAGAGATATCGGCAAGGAAAAGCTGTATTGTACCTTTGCATTTTTCTCCCAAACGAAAGACACTAGAATGAAAATTTTAAAGCCTCCTGTTAGGGCTTCATCTACACGTTATAGCCCTGAATTTTCCAATGCCTATCTCTTTGCAAAAGAGAGATATCGGCAAGGAAAAGCTGTATTGTACCTTTGCATTTTTCTCCCAAACGAAGGACACTAGAATGAAAAATTAAAAGCCTCCTGTTAGTGCTTCATCTACACGGTATAGCCCTGAATTTTCCAATGCCTAGCTCTTTGCAAAAGAGAGATATTGGCAAGGAAAAGCTGTATTGTACCTTTGCATTTTTCTCCCAAACGAAGGACACTAGAATTAAAATTTTAAAGCCTCCTGTTAGTGCTTCATCTGCACGTTATAGCCCTGAATTTTCCAATGCCTATCTCTTTGCAAAAGAGATATATTGGCAAGGAAAAACTGTATTGTACCTTTGCATTTTTCTCCTAAACGAAAGACACTAGAATGAAAATTTTAAAGCCTCCTGTTAGTGCTTCATCTACACGTTATAGCCCTGAATTTTCCAATGCCTAGCTCTTTGCAAAAGAGAGATATTGGCAAGGAAAAGCTGTATTGTACCTTTGCATTTTTCTCCCAAACGAAAGACACTAGAATGAAAATTTTAAAGCCTACTGTTAATGCTTCATCTACACGTTATAGCCCTGAATTTTCAAATGCCTAGCTCTTTGCAAAAGAGAGATATCGGCAAGGAAAAGCTGTATTGTACCTTTGCATTTTTCTCCCAAACGAAAGACACTAGAATGAAAATTTTAAAGCCTCCTGTTAGTGCTTCATCTACACGTTATAGCCCTGAATTTTCCAATGCCTATCTCTTTGCAAAAGGGAGATATCGGCAAGGAAAAGCTGTATTGTACCTTTGCATTTTTCTCCCAAACGAAGGACACTAGAATGAAAATTTTAAAGCCTCCTATTAGTGCTTCATCTACACGTTATAGCCCTGAATTTTCCAATGCCTATCTCTTTGCAAAAGAGAGATATCGGCAAGGAAAAGCTGTATTGTACCTTTGCATTTTTCTCCCAAACGAAGGACACTAGAATGAAAATTTTAAAGCCTCCTGTTAGTGCTTCATCTGCACGTTATAGCCCTGAATTTTCCAATGCCTATCTCTTTGCAAAAGAGATATATTGGCAAGGAAAAACTGTATTGTACCTTTGCATTTTTCTCCTAAACGAAAGACACTAGAATGAAAATTTTAAAGCCTCCTGTTAGTGCTTCATCTACACGTTATAGCCCTGAATTTTCCAATGCCTAGCTCTTTGCAAAAGAGAGATATTGGCAAGGAAAAGCTGTATTGTACCTTTGCATTTTTCTCCCAAACGAAAGACACTAGAATGAAAATTTTAAAGCCTACTGTTAATGCTTCATCTACACGTTATAGCCCTGAATTTTCCAATGCCTAGCTCTTTGCAAAAGAGAGATATCGGCAAGGAAAAGCTGTATTGTACCTTTGCATTTTTCTCCCAAACGAAAGACACTAGAATGAAAATTTTAAAGCCTCCTGTTAGTGCTTCATCTACACGTTATAGCCCTGAATTTTCCAATGCCTATCTCTTTGCAAAAGAGAGATATCGGCAAGGAAAAGCTGTATTGTACCTTTGCATTTTTCTCCCAAACGAAGGACACTAGAATGAAAATTTTAAAGCCTCCTATTAGTGCTTCATCTACACGTTATAGCCCTGAATTTTCCAATGCCTATCTCTTTGCAAAAGAGAGATATCGGCAAGGAAAAGCTGTATTGTACCTTTGCATTTTTCTCCCAAACGAAAGACACTAGAATGAAAATTTTAAAGCCTCCTGTTAGGGCTTCATCTACACGTTATAGCCCTGAATTTTCCAATGCCTATCTCTTTGCAAAAGAGAGATATCGGCAAGGAAAAGCTGTATTGTACCTTTGCATTTTTCTCCCAAACGAAGGACACTAGAATGAAAAATTAAAAGCCTCCTGTTAGTGCTTCATCTACACGGTATAGCCCTGAATTTTCCAATGCCTAGCTCTTTGCAAAAGAGAGATATTGGCAAGGAAAAGCTGTATTGTACCTTTGCATTTTTCTCCCAAACGAAGGACACTAGAATTAAAATTTTAAAGCCTCCTGTTAGTGCTTCATCTGCACGTTATAGCCCTGAATTTTCCAATGCCTATCTCTTTGCAAAAGAGATATATTGGCAAGGAAAAACTGTATTGTACCTTTGCATTTTTCTCCTAAACGAAAGACACTAGAATGAAAATTTTAAAGCCTCCTGTTAGTGCTTCATCTACACGTTATAGCCCTGAATTTTCCAATGCCTAGCTCTTTGCAAAAGAGAGATATTGGCAAGGAAAAGCTGTATTGTACCTTTGCATTTTTCTCCCAAACGAAAGACACTAGAATGAAAATTTTAAAGCCTACTGTTAATGCTTCATCTACACGTTATAGCCCTGAATTTTCAAATGCCTAGCTCTTTGCAAAAGAGAGATATCGGCAAGGAAAAGCTGTATTGTACCTTTGCATTTTTCTCCCAAACGAAAGACACTAGAATGAAAATTTTAAAGCCTCCTGTTAGTGCTTCATCTACACGTTATAGCCCTGAATTTTCCAATGCCTATCTCTTTGCAAAAGGGAGATATCGGCAAGGAAAAGCTGTATTGTACCTTTGCATTTTTCTCCCAAACGAAGGACACTAGAATGAAAATTTTAAAGCCTCCTATTAGTGCTTCATCTACACGTTATAGCCCTGAATTTTCCAATGCCTATCTCTTTGCAAAAGAGAGATATCGGCAAGGAAAAGCTGTATTGTACCTTTGCATTTTTCTCCCAAACGAAGGACACTAGAATGAAAATTTTAAAGCCTCCTGTTAGTGCTTCATCTGCACGTTATAGCCCTGAATTTTCCAATGCCTATCTCTTTGCAAAAGAGATATATTGGCAAGGAAAAACTGTATTGTACCTTTGCATTTTTCTCCTAAACGAAAGACACTAGAATGAAAATTTTAAAGCCTCCTGTTAGTGCTTCATCTACACGTTATAGCCCTGAATTTTCCAATGCCTAGCTCTTTGCAAAAGAGAGATATTGGCAAGGAAAAGCTGTATTGTACCTTTGCATTTTTCTCCCAAACGAAAGACACTAGAATGAAAATTTTAAAGCCTACTGTTAATGCTTCATCTACACGTTATAGCCCTGAATTTTCCAATGCCTAGCTCTTTGCAAAAGAGAGATATCGGCAAGGAAAAGCTGTATTGTACCTTTGCATTTTTCTCCCAAACGAAAGACACTAGAATGAAAATTTTAAAGCCTCCTGTTAGTGCTTCATCTACACGTTATAGCCCTGAATTTTCCAATGCCTATCTCTTTGCAAAAGAGAGATATCGGCAAGGAAAAGCTGTATTGTACCTTTGCATTTTTCTCCCAAACGAAGGACACTAGAATGAAAATTTAAAAGCCTCCTGTTAGTGCTTCATCTACACGGTATAGCCCTGAATTTTCCAATGCCTAGCTCTTTGCAAAAGAGAGATATTGGCAAGGAAAAGTTGTATTGTACCTTTGCATTTTTCTCCCAAACGAAGGAAACTAGAATGAAAATTTTAAAGCCTCCTGTTAGTGCTTCATCTACACGTTATAGCCCTGAATTTTCCAATGCCTATCTCTTTGCAAAAGAGAGATATCGGCAAGGAAAAACAGTATTGTACCTTTGCATTTTTCTCCCAAACGAAAGACACTAGAATGAAAATTTTAAAGCCTACTGTTAGTGCTTCATCTACACGTTATAGCCCTGAATTTTCCAATGCCTAGCTCTTTGCAAAAGAGAGATATCGGCAAGGAAAAGCTGTATTGTACCTTTGCTTTTTTCTCCCAAACGAAAGACACTAGAATGAAAATTTTAAAGCCTCCTGTTAGTGCTTCATCTACACGTTATAGCCCTGAATTTTCCAATGCCTATCTCTTTGCAAAAGAGAGATATCGGCAAGGAAAAGCTGTATTGTACCTTTGCATTTTTCTCCCAAACGAAGGACACTAGAATGAAAATTTAAAAGCCTCCTGTTAGTGCTTCATCTACACGGTATAGCCCTGAATTTTCCAATGCCTAGCTCTTTGCAAAAGAGAGATATTGGCAAGGAAAAGCTGTATTGTACCTTTGCATTTTTCTCCCAAACGAAGGACACTAGAATGAAAATTTTAAAGCCTCCTATTAGTGCTTCATCTACACGTTATAGCCCTGAATTTTCCAATGCCTATCTCTTTGCAAAAGAGAGATATCGGCAAGGAAAAGCTGTATTGTACCTTTGCATTTTTCTCCCAAACGAAGGACTCTAGAATTAAAATTTTAAAGCCTCCTGTTAGTGCTTCATCTACACGTTATAGCCCTGAATTTTCCAATGCCTATCTCTTTGCAAAAGAGAGATATCGGCAAGGAAAAGCTGTATTGTACCTTTGCATTTTTCTCCCAAACGAAAGACACTAGAATGAAAATTTTAAAGCCTCCTGTTAGTGCTTCATCTACACGTTATAGCCCTGAATTTTCCAATGCCTATCTCTTTGCAAAAGAGAGATATCGGCAAGGAAATGCTGTATTGTACCTTTGCATTTTTCTCCCAAACGAAAGACACTAGAATGAAAATTTTAAAGCCTCCTGTTAGTGCTTCATCTACACGTTATAGCCCTGCATTTTCCAATGCCTATCTCTTTGCAAAAGAGAGATATCGGCAAGGAAAAGCTGCATTGTACTTTTGCATTTTTCTCCCAAACGAAAGACACTAGAATGAAAATTTTAAAGCCTCCTGTTAGTGCTTCATCTACACGTAATAGCCCTGAATTTTCCAATGCCTATCTCTTTACAAAAGAGAGATATCGGCAAGGAAATGCTGTATTGTACCTTTGCATTTTTCTCCCAAACGAAAGACACTAGAATGAAAATTTTAAAGCCTCCTGTTAGTGCTTCATTTACACGTTATAGCCCTGCATTTTCCAATGCCTATCTCTTTGCAAAAGAGAGATATCGGCAAGGAAAAGCTGCATTGTACTTTTGCATTTTTCTCCCAAACGAAAGACACTAGAATGAAAATTTTAAAGCCTCCTGTTAGTGCTTCATCTACACGTTATAGCCCTGAATTTTCCAATTCCTAGCTCTTTGCAAAAGAGAGATATTGGCAAGGAAAAGCTGTATTGTACCTTTGCATTTTTCTCCCAAACGAAAGACACTAGAATGAAAATTTTAAAGCCTCCTGTTAGTGCTTCATCTACACGTTATAGCCCTGAATTTTCCAATGCCTATCTCTTTGCCAAAGAGAGATATCGGCAAGGAAAAACTGTATTGTACCTTTGCATTTTTCTCCCAAACGAAAGACACTAGAATGAAAATTTTAAAGCCTCCTGTTAGTGCTTCATCTACACGTTATAGCCCTGAATTTTCCAATGCCTATCTCTTTGCAAAAGAGAGATATCGGCAAGGAAAAGCTGTATTGTACCTTTGCATTTTTCTCCCAAACGAAGGACACTAGAATGAAAATTTAAAAGCCTCCTGTTAGTGCTTCATCTACACGGTATAGCCCTGAATTTTCCAATGCCTAGCTCTTTGCAAAAGAGAGATATTGGCAAGGAAAAGCTGTATTGTACCTTTGCATTTTTCTCCCAAACGAAGGAAACTAGAATGAAAATTTTAAAGCCTCCTGTTAGTGCTTCATCTACACGTTATAGCCCTGAATTTTCCAATGCCTATCTCTTTGCAAAAGAGAGATATCGGCAAGGAAAAGCTGTATTGTACCTTTGCATTTTTCTCCCAAACGAAAGACACTAGAATGAAAATTTTAAAGCCTCCTGTTAGTGCTTCATCTACACGTTATAGCCCTGAATTTTCCAATGCCTATCATTTTGCAAAAGAGAGATATCGGCAAGGAAAAGCTGTATTGTACCTTTGCATTTTTCTCCCAAACGAAGGACACTAGAATGAAAATTTAAAAGCCTCCTGTTAGTGCTTCATCTACACGGTATAGCCCTGAATTTTCCAATGCCTAGCTCTTTGCAAAAGAGAGATATTGGCAAGGAAAAGCTGTATTGTACCTTTGCATTTTTCTCCCAAACGAAGGACACTAGAATGAAAATTTTAAAGCCTCCTGTTAGTGCTTCATCTACACGTTATAGCCCTGAATTTTCCAATGCCTATCTCTTTGCCAAAGAGAGATATCGGCAAGGAAAAACTGTATTGTACCTTTGCATTTTTCTCCCAAACGAAAGACACTAGAATGAAAATTTTAAAGCCTCCTGTTAGTGCTTCATCTACACGTTATAGCCCTGCATTTTCCAATGCCTATCTCTTTGCAAAAGAGAGATATCGGCAAGGAAAAGCTGCATTGTACTTTTGCATTTTTCTCCCAAACGAAAGACACTAGAATGAAAATTTTAAAGCCTCCTGTTAGTGCTTCATCTACACGTTATAGCCCTGAATTTTCCAATTCCTAGCTCTTTGCAAAAGAGAGATATTGGCAAGGAAAAGCTGTATTGTACCTTTGCATTTTTCTCCCAAACGAAAGACACTAGAATGAAAATTTTAAAGCCTCCTGTTAGTGCTTCATCTACACGTTATAGCCCTAAATTTTCCAATGCCTATCTCTTTGCCAAAGAGAGATATCGGCAAGGAAAAACTGTATTGTACCTTTGCATTTTTCTCCCAAACGAAAGACACTAGAATGAAAATTTTAAAGCCTCCTGTTAGTGCTTCATCTACACGTTATAGCCCTGAATTTTCCAATGCCTATCTCTTTGCAAAAGAGAGATATCGGCAAGGAAAAGCTGTATTGTACCTTTGCATTTTTCTCCCAAACGAAGGACACTAGAATGAAAATTTAAAAGCCTCCTGTTAGTGCTTCATCTACACGGTATAGCCCTGAATTTTCCAATGCCTAGCTCTTTGCAAAAGAGAGATATTGGCAAGGAAAAGCTGTATTGTACCTTTGCATTTTTCTCCCAAACGAAGGAAACTAGAATGAAAATTTTAAAGCCTCCTGTTAGTGCTTCATCTACACGTTATAGCCCTGAATTTTCCAATGCCTATCTCTTTGCAAAAGAGAGATATCGGCAAGGAAAAACTGTATTGTACCTTTGCATTTTTCTCCCAAACGAAAGACACTAGAATGAAAATTTTAAAGCCTACTGTTAGTGCTTCATCTACACGTTATAGCCCTGAATTTTCCAATGCCTAGCTCTTTGCAAAAGAGAGATATCGGCAAGGAAAAGCTGTATTGTACCTTTGCATTTTTCTCCCAAACGAAAGACACTAGAATGAAAATTTTAAAGCCTCCTGTTAGTGCTTCATCTACACGTTATAGCCCTGAATTTTCCAATGCCTATCTCTTTGCAAAAGAGAGATATCGGCAAGGAAAAGCTGTATTGTACCTTTGCATTTTTCTCCCAAACGAAGGACACTAGAATGAAAATTTAAAAGCCTCCTGTTAGTGCTTCATCTACACGGTATAGCCCTGAATTTTCCAATGCCTAGCTCTTTGCAAAAGAGAGATATTGGCAAGGAAAAGCTGTATTGTACCTTTGCATTTTTCTCCCAAACGAAGGACACTAGAATGAAAATTTTAAAGCCTCCTGTTAGTGCTTCATCTACACGTTATAGCCCTGAATTTTCCAATGCCTAGCTCTTTGCAAAAGAGAGATATCGGCAAGGAAAAGCTGTATTGTACCTTTGCATTTTTCTCCCAAACGAAAGACACTAGAATGAAAATTTTAAAGCCTCCTGTTAGTGCTTCATCTACACGTTATAGCCCTGCATTTTCCAATGCCTATCTCTTTGCAAAAGAGAGATATCGGCAAGGAAAAGCTGTATTGTACCTTTGCATTTTTCTCCCAAACGAAAGACACTAGAATGAAAATTTTAAAGCCTCCTGTTAGTGCTTCATTTACACGTTATAGCCCTGCATTTTCCAATGCCTATCTCTTTGCAAAAGAGAGATATCGGCAAGGAAAAGCTGCATTGCACTTTTGCATTTTTCTCCCAAACGAAAGACACTAGAATGAAAATTTTAAAGCCTCCTGTTAGTGCTTCATCTACACGTTATAGCCCTGAATTTTCCAATTCCTAGCTCTTTGCAAAAGAGAGATATTGGCAAGGAAAAGCTGTATTGTACCTTTGCATTTTTCTCCCAAACGAAAGACACTAGAATGAAAATTTTAAAGCCTCCTGTTAGTGCTTCATCTACACGTTATAGCCCTGAATTTTCCAATGCCTATCTCTTTGCCAAAGAGAGATATCGGCAAGGAAAAACTGTATTGTACCTTTGCATTTTTCTCCCAAACGAAAGACACTAGAATGAAAATTTTAAAGCCTCCTGTTAGTGCTTCATCTACACGTTATAGCCCTGAATTTTCCAATGCCTATCTCTTTGCAAAAGAGAGATATCGGCAAGGAAAAGCTGTATTGTACCTTTGCATTTTTCTCCCAAACGAAGGACACTAGAATGAAAATTTAAAAGCCTCCTGTTAGTGCTTCATCTACACGGTATAGCCCTGAATTTTCCAATGCCTAGCTCTTTGCAAAAGAGAGATATTGGCAAGGAAAAGCTGTATTGTACCTTTGCATTTTTCTCCCAAACGAAGGAAACTAGAATGAAAATTTTAAAGCCTCCTATTAGTGCTTCATCTACACGTTATAGCCCTGAATTTTCCAATGCCTATCTCTTTGCAAAAGAGAGATATCGGCAAGGAAAAACTGTATTGTACCTTTGCATTTTTCTCCCAAACGAAAGACACTAGAATGAAAATTTTAAAGCCTACTGTTAGTGCTTCATCTACACGTTATAGCCCTGAATTTTCCAATGCCTAGCTCTTTGCAAAAGAGAGATATCGGCAAGGAAAAGCTGTATTGTACCTTTGCATTTTTCTCCCAAACGAAAGACACTAGAATGAAAATTTTAAAGCCTCCTGTTAGTGCTTCATCTACACGTTATAGCCCTGAATTTTCCAATGCCTATCTCTTTGCAAAAGAGAGATATCGGCAAGGAAAAGCTGTATTGTACCTTTGCATTTTTCTCCCAAACGAAGGACACTAGAATGAAAATTTAAAAGCCTCCTGTTAGTGCTTCATCTACACGGTATAGCCCTGAATTTTCCAATGCCTAGCTCTTTGCAAAAGAGAGATATTGGCAAGGAAAAGCTGTATTGTACCTTTGCATTTTTCTCCCAAACGAAGGACACTAGAATGAAAATTTTAAAGCCTCCTGTTAGTGCTTCATCTACACGTTATAGCCCTGAATTTTCCAATGCCTAGCTCTTTGCAAAAGAGAGATATCGGCAAGGAAAAGCTGTATTGTACCTTTGCATTTTTCTCCCAAACGAAAGACACTAGAATGAAAATTTTAAAGCCTCCTGTTAGTGCTTCATCTACACGTTATAGCCCTGCATTTTCCAATGCCTATCTCTTTGCAAAAGAGAGATATCGGCAAGGAAAAGCTGTATTGTAACTTTGCATTTTTCTCCCAAACGAAAGACACTAGAATGAAAATTTTAAAGCCTCCTGTTAGTGCTTCATCTACACGTTATAGCGCTGCATTTTCCAATGCCTATCTCTTTGCAAAAGAGAGATATCGGCAAGGAAAAGCTGCATTGTACCTTTGCATTTTTCTCCCAAACGAAAGACACTAGAATGAAAATTTTAAAGCCTCCTGTTAGTGCTTCATCTACACGTTATAGCCCTGAATTTTCCAATGCCTATCTCTTTGCCAAAGAGAGATATCGGCAAGGAAAAACTGTATTGTACCTTTGCATTTTTCTCCCAAACGAAAGACACTAGAATGAAAATTTTAAAGCCTCCTGTTAGTGCTTCATCTACACGTTATAGCCCTGAATTTTCCAATGCCTATCTCTTTGCAAAAGAGAGATATCGGCAAGGAAAAGCTGTATTGTACCTTTGCATTTTTCTCCCAAACGAAGGACACTAGAATGAAAATTTAAAAGCCTCCTGTTAGTGCTTCATCTACACGGTATAGCCCTGAATTTTCCAATGCCTAGCTCTTTGCAAAAGAGAGATATTGGCAAGGAAAAGCTGTATTGTACCTTTGCATTTTTCTCCCAAACGAAGGAAACTAGAATGAAAATTTTAAAGCCTCCTGTTAGTGCTTCATCTACACGTTATAGCCCTGAATTTTCCAATGCCTATCTCTTTGCAAAAGAGAGATATCGGCAAGGAAAAACTGTATTGTACCTTTGCATTTTTCTCCCAAACGAAAGACACTAGAATGAAAATTTTAAAGCCTACTGTTAGTGCTTCATCTACACGTTATAGCCCTGAATTTTCCAATGCCTAGCTCTTTGCAAAAGAGAGATATCGGCAAGGAAAAGCTGTATTGTACCTTTGCATTTTTCTCCCAAACGAAAGACACTAGAATGAAAATTTTAAAGCCTCCTGTTAGTGCTTCATCTACACGTTATAGCCCTGAATTTTCCAATGCCTATCTCTTTGCAAAAGAGAGATATCGGCAAGGAAAAGCTGTATTGTACCTTTGCATTTTTCTCCCAAACGAAGGACACTAGAATGAAAATTTAAAAGCCTCCTGTTAGTGCTTCATCTACACGGTATAGCCCTGAATTTTCCAATGCCTAGCTCTTTGCAAAAGAGAGATATTGGCAAGGAAAAGCTGTATTGTACCTTTGCATTTTTCTCCCAAACGAAGGACACTAGAATGAAAATTTTAAAGCCTCCTGTTAGTGCTTCATCTACACGTTATAGCCCTGAATTTTCCAATGCCTAGCTCTTTGCAAAAGAGAGATATCGGCAAGGAAAAGCTGTATTGTACCTTTGCATTTTTCTCCCAAACGAAAGACACTAGAATGAAAATTTTAAAGCCTCCTGTTAGTGCTTCATCTACACGTTATAGCCCTGCATTTTCCAATGCCTATCTCTTTGCAAAAGAGAGATATTGGCAAGGAAAAGCTGTATTGTACCTTTGCATTTTTCTCCCAAACGAAAGACACTAGAATGAAAATTTTAAAGCCTACTGTTAGTGCTTCATCTACACGTTATAGCTCTGAATTTTCCAATGCCTAGCTCTTTGCAAAAGAGAGATATCGGCAAGGAAAAGCTGTATTGTACCTTTGCATTTTTCTCCCAAACGAAAGACACTAGAATGAAAATTTTAAAGCCTCCTGTTAGTGCTTCATCTACACGTTATAGCCCTGAATTTTCCAATGCCTATCTCTTTGCAAAAGAGAGATATCGGCAAGGAAAAGCTGTATTGTACCTTTGCATTTTTCTCCCAAACGAAGGACACTAGAATGAAAATTTTAAAGCCTCCTATTAGTGCTTCATCTACACGTTATAGCCCTGAATTTTCCAATGCCTATCTCTTTGCAAAAGAGAGATATCGGCAAGGAAAAGCTGTATTGTAACTTTGCATTTTTCTCCCAAACGAAAGACACTAGAATGAAAATTTTAAAGCCTCCTGTTAGTGCTTCATCTACACGTTATAGCGCTGCATTTTCCAATGCCTATCTCTTTGCAAAAGAGAGATATCGGCAAGGAAAAGCTGCATTGTACTTTTGCATTTTTCTCCCAAACGAAAGACACTAGAATGAAAAATTTAAAGCCTCCTGTTAGTGCTTCATCTACACGTAATAGCCCTGAATTTTCTAATGCCTATCTCTTTGCAAAAGAGAGATATCGGCAAGGAAATGCTGTATTGTACCTTTGCATTTTTCTCCCAAACGAAAGACACTAGAATGAAAATGTTAAAGCCTCCTGTTAGTGCTTCATCTACACGTTATAGCCCTGCATTTTCCAATGCCTATCTCTTTGCAAAAGAGAGATATCGGCAAGGAAAAGCTGCATTGTACTTTTGCATTTTTCTCCCAAACGAAAGACAATAGAATGAAAATTTTAAAGCCTCCTGTTAGTGCTTCATCTACACGTTATAGCCCTGAATTTTCCAATGCCTATCTCTTTGCAAAAGAGAGATATCGGCAAGGAAAAGCTGTATTGTACCTTTGCCTTTTTCTCCCAAACGAAGGACACTAGAATGAAAATTTTAAAGCCTCCTATTAGTGCTTCATCTACACGTTATAGCCCTGAATTTTCCAATGCCTATCTCTTTGCAAAAGAGAGATATCGGCAAGGAAAAGCTGTATTGTACCTTTGCATTTTTCTCCCAAACGAAGGACACTAGAATGAAAATTTTAAAGCCTCCTGTTAGTGCTTAATCTACACGTTATAGCCCTGAATTTTCCAATGCCTATCTCTTTGCAAAAGAGAGATATCGGCAAGGAAAAGCTGTATTGTACCTTTGCATTTTTCTCCCAAACGAAAGACACTAGAATGAAAATTTTAAAGCCTCCTGTTAGTGCTTCATCTACACGTTATAGCCCTGAATTTTCCAATGCCTATCTCTTTGCAAAAGAGAGATATCGGCAAGGAAAAGCTGTATTGTACCTTTGCCTTTTTCTCCCAAACGAAGGACACTAGAATGAAAATTTTAAAGCCTCCTATTAGTGCTTCATCTACACGTTATAGCCCTGAATTTTCCAATGCCTAGCTCTTTGCAAAAGAGAGATATTGGCAAGGAAAAGCTGTATTGTACCTTTGCAGTTTTCTCCCAAACGAAAGACACTAGAATGAAAATTTTAAAGCCTCCTGTTAGTGCTTCATCTACACGTTATAGCCCTGAATTTTCCAATGCCTATCTCTTTGCCAAAGAGAGATATCGGCAAGGAAAAACTGTATTGTACCTTTGCATTTTTCTCCCAAACGAAAGACACTAGAATGAAAATTTTAAAGCCTCCTGTTAGTGCTTCATCTACACGTTATAGCCCTGAATTTTCCAATGCCTATCTCTTTGCAAAAGAGAGATATCGGCAAGGAAAAGCTGTATTGTACCTTTGCATTTTTCTCAAAAACGAAGGACACTAGAATGAAAATTTAAAAGCCTCCTGTTAGTGCTTCATCTACACGGTATAGCCCTGAATTTTCCAATGCCTAGCTCTTTGCAAAAGAGAGATATTGGCAAGGAAAAGCTGTATTGTACCTTTGCATTTTTCTCCCAAACGAAGGAAACTAGAATGAAAATTTTAAAGCCTCCTGTTAGTGCTTCATCTACACGTTATAGCCCTGAATTTTCCAATGCCTATCTCTTTGCAAAAGAGAGATATCGGCAAGGAAAAACTGTATTGTACCTTTGCATTTTTCTCCCAAACGAAAGACACTAGAATGAAAATTTTAAAGCCTACTGTTAGTGCTTCATCTACACGTTATAGCCCTGAATTTTCCAATGCCTAGCTCTTTGCAAAAGAGAGATATCGGCAAGGAAAAGCTGTATTGTACCTTTGCATTTTTCTCCCAAACGAAAGACACTAGAATGAAAATTTTAAAGCCTCCTGTTAGTGCTTCATCTACACGTTATAGCCCTGAATTTTCCAATGCCTATCTCTTTGCAAAAGAGAGATATCGGCAAGGAAAAGCTGTATTGTACCTTTGCATTTTTCTCCCAAACGAAAGACACTAGAATGAAAATTTTAAAGCCTACTGTTAGTGCTTCATCTACACGTTATAGCTCTGAATTTTCCAATGCCTAGCTCTTTGCAAAAGAGAGATATCGGCAAGGAAAAGCTGTATTGTACCTTTGCATTTTTCTCCCAAACGAAAGACACTAGAATGAAAATTTTAAAGCCTCCTGTTAGTGCTTCATCTACACGTTATAGCCCTGAATTTTCCAATGCCTATCTCTTTGCAAAAGAGAGATATCGGCAAGGAAAAGCTGTATTGTACCTTTGCATTTTTCTCCCAAACGAAGGACACTAGAATGAAAATTTTAAAGCCTCCTATTAGTGCTTCATCTACACGTTATAGCCCTGAATTTTCCAATGCCTATCTCTTTGCAAAAGAGAGATATCGGCAAGGAAAAGCTGTATTGTACCTTTGCATTTTTCTCAAAAACGAAGGACACTAGAATGAAAATTTAAAAGCCTCCTGTTAGTGCTTCATCTGCACGGTATAGCCCTGAATTTTCCAATGCCTAGCTCTTTGCAAAAGAGAGATATTGGCAAGGAAAAGCTGTATTGTACCTTTGCATTTTTCTCCCAAACGAAGGAAACTAGAATGAAAATTTTAAAGCCTCCTGTTAGTGCTTCATCTACACGTTATAGCCCTGAATTTTCCAATGCCTATCTCTTTGCAAAAGAGAGATATCGGCAAGAAAAAACTGTATTGTACCTTTGCATTTTTCTCCCAAACGAAAGACACTAGAATGAAAATTTTAAAGCCTACTGTTAGTGCTTCATCTACACGTTATAGCCCTGAATTTTCCAATGCCTAGCTCTTTGCAAAAGAGAGATATCGGCAAGGAAAAGCTGTATTGTACCTTTGCATTTTTCTCCCAAACGAAAGACACTAGAATGAAAATTTTAAAGCCTCCTGTTAGTGCTTCATCTACACGTTATAGCCCTGAATTTTCCAATGCCTATCTCTTTGCAAAAGAGAGATATCGGCAAGGAAAAGCTGTATTGTACCTTTGCATTTTTCTCCCAAACGAAAGACACTAGAATGAAAATTTTAAAGCCTACTGTTAGTGCTTCATCTACACGTTATAGCTCTGAATTTTCCAATGCCTAGCTCTTTGCAAAAGAGAGATATCGGCAAGGAAAAGCTGTATTGTACCTTTGCATTTTTCTCCCAAACGAAAGACACTAGAATGAAAATTTTAAAGCCTCCTGTTAGTGCTTCATCTACACGTTATAGCCCTGAATTTTCCAATGCCTATCTCTTTGCAAAAGAGAGATATCGGCAAGGAAAAGCTGTATTGTACCTTTGCATTTTTCTCCCAAACGAAGGACACTAGAATGAAAATTTTAAAGCCTCCTATTAGTGCTTCATCTACACGTTATAGCCCTGAATTTTCCAATGCCTATCTCTTTGCAAAAGAGAGATATCGGCAAGGAAAAGCTGTATTGTACCTTTGCATTTTTCTCCCAAACGAAAGACACTAGAATGAAAATTTTAAAGCCTCTTGTTAGTGCTTCATCTACACGTTATAGCGCTGCATTTTCCAATGCCTATCTCTTTGCAAAAGAGAGATATCGGCAAGGAAAAGCTGCATTGTACTTTTGCATTTTTCTCCCAAACGAAAGACACTAGAATGAAAATTTTAAAGCCTCCTGTTAGTGCTTCATCTACACGTAATAGCCCTGAATTTTCCAATGCCTATCTCTTTGCAAAAGAGAGATATCGGCAAGGAAATGCTGTATTGTACCTTTGCATTTTTCTCCCAAACGAAAGACACTAGAATGAAAATTTTAAAGCCTCCTGTTAGTGCTTCATCTACACGTTATAGCCCTGCATTTTCCAATGCCTATCTCTTTGCAAAAGAGAGATATCGGCAAGGAAAAGCTGCATTGTACTTTTGCATTTTTCTCCCAAACGAAAGACACTAGAATGATAATTTTAAAGCCTCCTGTTAGTGCTTCATCTACACGTTATAGCCTTGAATTTTCCAATGCCTATCTCTTTGCAAAAGAGAGATATCGGCAAGGAAAAGCTGTATTGTACCTTTGCCTTTTTCTCCCAAACGAAAGACACTAGAATGAAAATTTTAAAGCCTCCTATTAGTGCTTCATCTACACGTTATAGCCCTGAATTTTCCAATGCCTATCTCTTTGCAAAAGAGAGATATCGGCAAGGAAAAGCTGTATTGTACCTTTGCATTTTTCTCCCAAACGAAGGACACTAGAATGAAAATTTTAAAGCCTCCTGTTAGTGCTTAATCTACACGTTATAGCCCTGAATTTTCCAATGCCTATCTCTTTGCAAAAGAGAGATATCGGCAAGGAAATGCTGTATTGTACCTTTGCATTTTTCTCCCAAACGAAAGACACTAGAATGAAAATTTTAAAGCCTCCTGTTAGTGCTTCATCTACACGTTATAGCCCTGCATTTTCCAATGCCTATCTCTTTGCAAAAGAGAGATATCGGCAAGGAAAAGCTGCATTGTACTTTTGCATTTTTCTCCCAAACGAAAGACACTAGAATGAAAATTTTAAAGCCTCCTGTTAGTGCTTCATCTACACGTTATAGCCCTGCATTTTCCAATGCCTATCTCTTTGCAAAAGAGAGATATCGGCAAGGAAAAGCTGCATTGTACTTTTGCATTTTTCTCCCAAACGAAAGACACTAGAATGAAAATTTTAAAGCCTCCTGTTAGTGCTTAATCTACACGTTATAGCCCTGAATTTTCCAATGCCTATCTCTTTGCAAAAGAGAGATATCGGCAAGGAAAAGCTGTATTGTACCTTTGCCTTTTTCTCCCAAACGAAGGACACTAGAATGAAAATTTTAAAGCCTCCTATTAGTGCTTCATCTACACGTTATAGCCCTGAATTTTCCAATGCCTATCTCTTTGCAAAAGAGAGATATCGGCAAGGAAAAGCTGTATTGTACCTTTGCATTTTTCTCCCAAACGAAGGACACTAGAATGAAAATTTTAAAGCCTCCTGTTAGTGCTTAATCTACACGTTATAGCCCTGAATTTTCCAATGCCTATCTCTTTGCAAAAGAGAGATATCGGCAAGGAAAAGCTGTATTGTACCTTTGCATTTTTCTCCCAAACGAAAGACACTAGAATGAAAATTTTAAAGCCTCCTGTTAGTGCTTCATCTACACGTTATAGCGCTGCATTTTCCAATGCCTATCTCTTTGCAACAGAGAGATATCGGCAAGGAAATGCTGTATTGTACCTTTGCATTTTTCTCCCAAACGAAAGACACTAGAATGAAAATTTTAAAGCCTCCTGTTAGTGCTTCATCTACACGTTATAGCCCTGCATTTTCCAATGCCTATCTCTTTGCAAAAGAGAGATATCGGCAAGGAAAAGCTGCATTGTACTTTTGCATTTTTCTCCCAAACGAAAGACACTAGAATGAAAATTTTAAAGCCTCCTGTTAGTGCTTAATCTACACGTTATAGCCCTGAATTTTCCAATGCCTGTCTCTTTGCAAAAGAGAGATATCGGCAAGGAAATGCTGTATTGCACCTTTGCATTTTTCTCCCAAACGAAAGACACTAGAATGAAAATTTTAAAGCCTCCTGTTAGTGCTTCATCTACACGTTATAGCCCTGAATTTTCCAATGCCTATCTCTTTGCAAAAGAGAGATATCGGCAAGGAAAAGCTGTATTGTACCTTTGCCTTTTTCTCCCAAACGAAGGACACTAGAATGAAAATTTTAAAGCCTCCTATTAGTGCTTCATCTACACGTTATAGCCCTGAATTTTCCAATGCCTAGCTCTTTGCAAAAGAGAGATATTGGCAAGGAAAAGCTGTATTGTACCTTTGCATTTTTCTCCCAAACGAAAGACACTAGAATGAAAATTTTAAAGCCTCCTGTTAGTGCTTCATCTACACGTTATAGCCCTGAATTTTCCAATGCCTATCTCTTTGCCAAAGAGAGATATCGGCAAGGAAAAGCTGTATTGTACCTTTGCATTTTTCTCCCAAACGAAAGACACTAGAATGAAAATTTTAAAGCCTCCTGTTAGTGCTTCATCTACACGTTATAGCCCTGAATTTTCCAATGCCTATCTCTTTGCAAAAGAGAGATATCGGCAAGGAAAAGCAGCATTGTACTTTTGCATTTTTCTCCCAAACGAAAGACACTAGAATGAAAATTTTAAAGCCTCCTGTTAGTGCTTCATCTACACGGTATAGCCCTGAATTTTCCAATGCCTAGCTCTTTGCAAAAGAGAGATATTGGCAAGGAAAAGCTGTATTGTACCTTTGCATTTTTCTCCCAAACGAAGGACACTAGAATGAAAATTTTAAAGCCCCCTGTTAGTGCTTCATCTACACGTTATAGCCCTGAATTTTCCAATGCCTAGCTCTTTGCAAAAGAGAGATATCGGCAAGGAAAAGCTGTATTGTACCTTTGCATTTTTCTCCCAAACGAAAGACACTAGAATGAAAATTTTAAAGCCTCCTGTTAGTGCTTCATCTACACGTTATAGCCCTGAATTTTACAATGCCTATCTCTTTGCAAAAGAGAGATATTGGCAAGGAAAAGCTGTATTGTACCTTTGCATTTTTCTCCCAAACGAAAGACACTAGAATGAAAATTTTAAAGCCTACTGTTAGTGCTTCATCTACACGTTATAGCTCTGAATTTTCCAATGCCTAGCTCTTTGCAAAAGAGAGATATCGGCAAGGAAAAGCTGTATTGTACCTTTGCATTTTTCTCCCAAACGAAAGACACTAGAATGAAAATTTTAAAGCCTCCTGTTAGTGCTTCATCTACACGTTATAGCCCTGAATTTTCCAATGCCTATCTCTTTGCAAAAGAGAGATATCGGCAAGGAAAAGCTGTATTGTACCTTTGCATTTTTCTCCCAAACGAAGGACACTAGAATGAAAATTTTAAAGCCTCCTATTAGTGCTTCATCTACACGTTATAGCCCTGAATTTTCCAATGCCTATCTCTTTGCAAAAGAGAGATATCGGCAAGGAAATGCTGTATTGTACCTTTGCATTTTTCTCCCAAACGAAAGACACTAGAATGAAAATTTTAAAGCCTCCTGTTAGTGCTTCATCTACACGTTATAGCCCTGCATTTTCCAATGCCTATCTCTTTGCAAAAGAGAGATATCGGCAAGGAAAAGCTGCATTGTACTTTTGCATTTTTCTCCCAAACGAAAGACACTAGAATGAAAATTTTAAAGCCTCCTGTTAGTGCTTCATCTACACGTTATAGCCCTGAATTTTCCAATGCCTATCTCTTTGCAAAAGAGAGATATCGGCAAGGAAAAGCTGTATTGTACCTTTGCCTTTTTCTCACAAACGAAGGACACTAGAATGAAAATTTTAAAGCCTCCTATTAGTGCTTCATCTACACGTTATAGCCCTGAATTTTCCAATGCCTATCTCTTTGCAAAAGAGAGATATCGGCAAGGAAAAGCTGTATTGTACCTTTGCATTTTTCTCCCAAACGAAGGACACTAGAATGAAAATTTTAAAGCCTCCTGTTAGTGCTTAATCTACACGTTATAGCCCTGAATTTTCCAATGCCTATCTCTTTGCAAAAGAGAGATATCGGCAAGGAAATGCTGTATTGTACCTTTGCATTTTTCTCCCAAACGAAAGACACTAGAATGAAAATTTTAAAGCCTCCTGTTAGTGCTTCATCTACACGTTATAGCCCTGCATTTTCCAATGCCTATCTCTTTGCAAAAGAGAGATATCGGCAAGGAAAAGCTGCATTGTACTTTTGCATTTTTCTCCCAAACGAAAGACACTAGAATGAAAATTTTAAAGCCTCCTGTTAGTGCTTCATCTACACGTTATAGCCCTGCATTTTCCAATGCCTATCTCTTTGCAAAAGAGAGATATCGGCAAGGAAAAGCTGCATTGTACTTTTGCATTTTTCTCCCAAACGAAAGACACTAGAATGAAAATTTTAAAGCCTCCTGTTAGTGCTTCATCTACACGTTATAGCCCTGAATTTTCCAATGCCTATCTCTTTGCAAAAGAGAGATATCGGCAAGGAAAAGCTGTATTGTACCTTTGCATTTTTCTCCCAAACGAAGGACACTAGAATAAAAATGTTAAAGCCTCCTGTTAGTGCTTCATCTACACGTTATAGCCCTGAATTTTCCAATGCCTATCTCTTTGCAAAAGAGAGATATCGGCAAGGAAATGCTGTATTGTACCTTTGCATTTTTCTCCCAAACGAAAGACACTAGAATGAAAATTTTAAAGCCTCCTGTTAGTGCTTCATCTACACGTTATAGCCCTGCATTTTCCAATGCCTACCTCTTTGCAAAAGAGAGATATCGGCAAGGAAAAGCTGCATTGTACTTTTGCATTTTTCTCCCAAACGAAAGACACTAGAATGAAAATTTTAAAGCCTCCTGTTAGTGCTTCATCTACACGTTATAGCCCTGCATTTTCCAATGCCTATCTCTTTGCAAAAGTGAGATATCGGCAAGGAAAAGCTGCATTGTACTTTTGCATTTTTCTCCCAAACGAAAGACACTAGAATGAAAATTTTAAAGCCTCCTGTTAGTGCTTCATCTACACGTTATAGCCCTGAATTTTCCAATGCCTATCTCTTTGCAAAAGAGAGATATCGGCAAGGAAAAGCTGTATTGTACCTTTGCATTTTTCTACCAAACGAAGGACACTAGAATGAAAATTTTAAAGCCTCCTATTAGTGCTTCATCTACACGTTATAGCCCTGAATTTTCCAATGCCTATCTCTTTGCAAAAGAGAGATATCGGCAAGGAAAAGCTGTATTGTACCTTTGCATTTTTCTCCCAAACGAAGGACACTAGAATGAAAATTTTAAAGCCTCCTGTTAGTGCTTCATCTACACGTTATAGCCCTGAATTTTCCAATGCCTAGCTCTTTGCAAAAGAGAGATATCGGCAAGGAAAAGCTGTATTGTACCTTTGCATTTTTCTCCCAAACGAAAGACACTAGAATGAAAATTTTAAAGCCTCCTGTTAGTGCTTCATCTACACGTTATAGCCCTGCATTTTCCAATGCCTATCTCTTTGCAAAAGAGAGATATTGGCAAGGAAAAGCTGTATTGTACCTTTGCATTTTTCTCCCAAACGAAAGACACTAGAATGAAAATTTTAAAGCCTCCTGTTAGTGCTTCATCTACACGTTATAGCCCTGCATTTTCCAATGCCTAGCTCTTTGCAAAAGAGAGATATCGGCAAGGAAAAGCTGTATTGTACCTTTGCATTTTTCTCCCAAACGAAAGACACTAGAATGAAAATTTTAAAGCCTCCTGTTAGTGCTTCATCTACACGTTATAGCCCTGAATTTTCCTATGCCTATCTCTTTGCAAAAGAGAGATATCGGCAAGGAAAAGCTGTATTGTACCTTTGCATTTTTCTCCCAAACGAAGGACACTAGAATGAAAATTTAAAAGCCTCCTGTTAGTGCTTCATCTACACGGTATAGCCCTGAATTTTCCAATGCCTAGCTCTTTGCAAAAGAGAGATATTGGCAAGGAAAAGCTGTATTGTACCTTTGCATTTTTCTCCCAAACGAAGGACACTAGAATGAAAATTTTAAAGCCTCCTGTTAGTGCTTCATCTACACGTTATAGCCCTGAATTTTCCAATGCCTAGCTCTTTGCAAAAGAGAGATATCGGCAAGGAAAAGCTGTATTGTACCTTTGCATTTTTCTCCCAAACGAAAGACACTAGAATGAAAATTTTAAAGCCTCCTGTTAGTGCTTCATCTATACGTTATAGCCCTGCATTTTCCAATGCCTATCTCTTTGCAAAAGAGAGATATTGGCAAGGAAAAGCTGTATTGTACCTTTGCATTTTTCTCCCAAACGAAAGACACTAGAATGAAAATTTTAAAGCCTCCTGTTAGTGCTTCATCTACACGTTATAGCCCTGCATTTTCCAATGCCTATCTCTTTGCAAAAGAGAGATATCGGCAAGGAAAAGCTGCATTGTACTTTTGCATTTTTCTCCCAAACGAAAGACACTAGAATGAAAATTTTAAAGCCTCCTGTTAGTGCTTCATCTACACGTTATAGCTCTGAATTTTCCAATGCCTAGCTCTTTGCAAAAGAGAGATATCGGCAAGGAAAAGCTGTATTGTACCTTTGCATTTTTCTCCCAAACGAAAGACACTAGAATGAAAATTTTAAAGCCTCCTGTTAGTGCTTCATCTACACGTTATAGCCCTGAATTTTCCAATGCCTATCTCTTTGCAAAAGAGAGATATCGGCAAGGAAAAGCTGTATTGTACCTTTGCATTTTTCTCCCAAACGAAAGACACTAGAATGAAAATTTTAAAGCCTCCTGTTAGTGCTTCATCTACATGTTATAGCCCTGCATTTTCCAATGCCTATCTCTTTGCAAAAGAGAGATATCGGCAAGGAAAAGCTGCATTGTACTTTTGCATTTTTCTCCCAAACGAAAGACACTAGAATGAAAATTTTAAAGCCTCCTGTTAGTGCTTCATCTACACGTTATAGCCCTGAATTTTCCAATTCCTAGCTCTTTGCAAAAGAGAGATATTGGCAAGGAAAAGCTGTATTGTACCTTTGCATTTTTCTCCCAAACGAAAGACACTAGAATGAAAATTTTAAAGCCTCCTGTTAGTGCTTCATCTACACGTTATAGCCCTGAATTTTCCAATGCCTATCTCTTTGCAAAAGAGAGATATCGGCAAGGAAAAGCTGTATTGTACCTTTGCATTTTTCTCCCAAACGAAGGACACTAGAATGAAAATTTAAAAGCCTCCTGTTAGTGCTTCATCTACACGGTATAGCCCTGAATTTTCCAATGCCTAGCTCTTTGCAAAAGAGAGATATTGGCAAGGAAAAGCTGTATTGTACCTTTGCATTTTTCTCCCAAACGAAGGACACTAGAATGAAAATTTTAAAGCCTCCTGTTAGTGCTTCATCTACACGTTATAGCCCTGAATTTTCCAATGCCTATCTCTTTGCAAAAGAGAGATATCGGCAAGGAAAAACTGTATTGTACCTTTGCATTTTTCTCCCAAACGAAAGACACTAGAATGAAAATGTTAAAACCTGCTGTTAGTGCTTCATCTACACGTTATAGCCCTGAATTTTCCAATGCCTAGCTCTTTGCAAAAGAGAGATATCGGCAAGGAAAAGCTGTATTGTACCTTTGCATTTTTCTCCCAAACGAAAGACACTAGAATGAAAATTTTAAAGCCTCCTGTTAGTGCTTCATCTACACGTTATAGCCCTGAATTTGCCAATGCCTATCTCTTTGCAAAAGAGAGATATCGGCAAGGAAAAGCTGCATTGTACTTTTGCATTTTTCTCCCAAACGAAAGACACTAGAATGAAAATTTTAAAGCCTCCTGTTAGTGCTTCATCTACACGTTATAGCTCTGAATTTTCCAATGCCTAGCTCTTTGCAAAAGAGAGATATCGGCAAGGAAAAGCTGTATTGTACCTTTGCATTTTTCTCCCAAACGAAAGACACTAGAATGAAAATTTTAAAGCCTCCTGTTAGTGCTTCATCTACACGTTATAGCCCTGAATTTTCCAATGCCTATCTCTTTGCAAAAGAGAGATATCGGCAAGGAAAAGCTGTATTGTACCTTTGCATTTTTCTACCAAACGAAGGACACTAGAATGAAAATTTTAAAGCCTCCTATTAGTGCTTCATCTACACGTTATAGCCCTGAATTTTCCAATGCCTATCTCTTTGCAAAAGAGAGATATCGGCAAGGAAAAGCTGTATTGTACCTTTGCATTTTTCTCCCAAACGAAAGACACTAGAATGAAAATTTTAAAGCCTCCTGTTAGTGCTTCATCTACACGTTATAGCGCTGCATTTTCCAATGCCTATCTCTTTGCAAAAGAGAGATATCGGCAAGGAAAAGCTGCATTGTACTTTTGCATTTTTCTCCCAAACGAAAGACACTAGAATGAAAATTTAAAAGCCTCCTGTTAGTGCTTCATCTACACGTTATAGCCCTGAATTTTCCAATGCCTAGCTCTTTGCAAAAGAGAGATATTGGCAAGGAAAAGCTGTATTGTACCTTTGCATTTTTCTCTCAAACGAAAGACACTAGAATGAAAATTTTAAAGCCTCCTGTTAGTGCTTCATCTACACGTTATAGCCCTGCATTTTCCAATGCCTATCTCTTTGCAAAAGATAGATATCGGCAAGGAAAAGCAGCATTGTACTTTTGCATTTTTCTCCCAAACGAAAGACACTAGAATGAAAATTTTAAAGCCTCCTGTTAGTGCTTCATCTACACGTTATAACCCTGAATTTTCCAATGCCTATCTCTTTGCAAAAGAGAGATATCGGCAAGGAAAAGCTGTATTGTACCTTTGCATTTTTCTCCCAAACGAAGGACACTAGATTGAAAATTTTAAAGCCTCCTATTAGTGCTTCATCTACACGTTATAGCCCTGAATTTTCCAATGCCTATCTCTTTGCAAAAGAGAGATATTGGAAAGGAAAAGCTGTATTGTACCTTTGCATTTTTCTCCCAAACGAAGGACACTAGAATGAAAATTTTAAAGCCTCCTGTTAGTGCTTCATCTACACGTTATAGCCCTGAATTTTCCAATGCCTATCTCTTTGCAAAAGAGAGATATCGGCAAGGAAAAGCTGTATTGTACCTTTGCATTTTTCTCCCAAACGAAAGACACTAGAATGAAAATTTTAAAGCCTCCTGTTAGTGCTTCATCTACACGTTATAGCCCTGAATTTTCCAATGCCTATCTCTTTGCAAAAGAGAGATATCGGCAAGGAAAAGCTGTATTGTACCTTTGCATTTTTCTCCCAAACGAAGGACACTAGAATGAAAATTTAAAAGCCTCCTGTTAGTGCTTCATCTTCACGGTATAGCCCTGAATTTTCCAATGCCTAGCTCTTTGCAAAAGAGAGATATTGGCAAGGAAAAGCTGTATTGTACCTTTGCATTTTTCTCCCAAACGAAGGACCCTAGAATGAAAATTTTAAAGCCTCCTGTTAGTGCTTCATCTGCACGTTATAGCCCTGAATTTTCCAATGCCTATCTCTTTGCAAAAGAGATATATTGGCAAGGAAAAACTGTATTGTACCTTTGCATTTTTCTCCCAAACGAAAGACACTAGAATGAAAATTTTAAAGCCTCCTGTTAGTGCTTCATCTACACGTTATAGCCCTGAATTTTCCAATGCCTATCTCTTTGCAAAAGAGAGATATCGGCAAGGAAAAGCTGTATTGTACCTTTGCATTTTTCTCCCAAACGAAGGACACTAGAATGAAAATTTTAAAGCCTCCTGTTAGTGCTTCATCTACACGTTATAGCCCTGAATTTTCCAATGCCTATCTCTTTGCAAAAGAGAGATATCGGCAAGGAAAAGCTGTATTGTACCTTTGCATTTTTCTCCCAAACGAAAGACACTAGAATGAAAATTTTAAAGCCTCCTGTTAGGGCTTCATCTACACGTTATAGCCCTGAATTTTCCAATGCCTATCTCTTTGCAAAAGAGAGATATCGGCAAGGAAAAGCTGTACTGTACTTTTGCATTTTTCTCCCAAACGAAGGACACTAGAATGAAAAATTAAAAGCCTCCTGTTAGTGCTTCATCTACACGGTATAGCCCTGAATTTTCCAATGCCTAGCTCTTTGCAAAAGAGAGATATTGGCAAGGAAAAGCTGTATTGTACCTTTGCATTTTTCTCCCAAACGAAGGACACTAGAATGAAAATTTTAAAGCCTCCTGTTAGTGCTTCATCTGCACGTTATAGCCCTGAATTTTCCAATGCCTATCTCTTTGCAAAAGAGATATATTGGCAAGGAAAAACTGTATTGTACCTTTGCATTTTTCTCCTAAACGAAAGACACTAGAATGAAAATTTTAAAGCCTCCTGTTAGTGCTTCATCTACACGTTATAGCCCTGAATTTTCCAATGCCTAGCTCTTTGCAAAAGAGAGATATTGGCAAGGAAAAGCTGTATTGTACCTTTGCATTTTTCTCCCAAACGAAAGACACTAGAATGAAAATTTTAAAGCCTTCTGTTAATGCTTCATCTACACGTTATAGCCCTGAATTTTCCAATGCCTAGCTCTTTGCAAAAGAGAGATATCGGCAAGGAAAAGCTGTATTGTACCTTTGCATTTTTCTCCCAAACGAAAGACACTAGAATGAAAATTTTAAAGCCTCCTGTTAGTGCTTCATCTACACGTTATAGCCCTGAATTTTCCAATGCCTATCTCTTTGCAAAAGAGAGATATCGGCAAGGAAAAGCTGTATTGTACCTTTGCATTTTTCTCCCAAACGAAGGACACTAGAATGAAAATTTTAAAGCCTCCTATTAGTGCTTCATCTACACGTTATAGCCCTGAATTTTCCAATGCCTATCTCTTTGCAAAAGAGAGATATCGGCAAGGAAAAGCTGTATTGTACCTTTGCATTTTTCTCCCAAACGAAGGACTCTAGAATGAAAATTAAAAGCCTCCTGTTAGTGCTTCATCTACACGGTATAGCCCTGAATTTTCCAATGCCTAGCTCTTTGCAAAAGAGAGATATTGGCAAGGAAAAGCTGTATTGTACCTTTGCATTTTTCTCCCAAACGAAGGACACTAGAATTAAAATTTTAAAGCCTCCTGTTAGTGCTTCATCTGCACGTTATAGCCCTGAATTTTCCAATGCCTATCTCTTTGCAAAAGAGATATATTGGCAAGGAAAAACTGTATTGTACCTTTGCATTTTTCTCCTAAACGAAAGACACTAGAATGAAAATTTTAAAGCCTCCTGTTAGTGCTTCATCTACACGTTATAGCCCTGAATTTTCCAATGCCTAGCTCTTTGCAAAAGAGAGATATTGGCAAGGAAAAGCTGTATTGTACCTTTGCATTTTTCTCCCAAACGAAAGACACTAGAATGAAAATTTTAAAGCCTACTGTTAATGCTTCATCTACACGTTATAGCCCTGAATTTTCCAATGCCTAGCTCTTTGCAAAAGAGAGATATCGGCAAGGAAAAGCTGTATTGTACCTTTGCATTTTTCTCCCAAACGAAAGACACTAGAATGAAAATTTTAAAGCCTCCTGTTAGTGCTTCATCTACACGTTATAGCCCTGAATTTTCCAATGCCTATCTCTTTGCAAAAGAGAGATATCGGCAAGGAAAAGCTGTACTGTACTTTTGCATTTTTCTCCCAAACGAAGGACACTAGAATGAAAAATTAAAAGCCTCCTGTTAGTGCTTCATCTACACGGTATAGCCCTGAATTTTCCAATGCCTAGCTCTTTGCAAAAGAGAGATATTGGCAAGGAAAAGCTGTATTGTACCTTTGCATTTTTCTCCCAAACGAAGGACACTAGAATGAAAATTTTAAAGCCTCCTGTTAGTGCTTCATCTGCACGTTATAGCCCTGAATTTTCCAATGCCTATCTCTTTGCAAAAGAGATATATTGGCAAGGAAAAACTGTATTGTACCTTTGCATTTTTCTCCTAAACGAAAGACACTAGAATGAAAATTTTAAAGCCTCCTGTTAGTGCTTCATCTACACGTTATAGCCCTGAATTTTCCAATGCCTAGCTCTTTGCAAAAGAGAGATATTGGCAAGGAAAAGCTGTATTGTACCTTTGCATTTTTCTCCCAAACGAAAGACACTAGAATGAAAATTTTAAAGCCTTCTGTTAATGCTTCATCTACACGTTATAGCCCTGAATTTTCCAATGCCTAGCTCTTTGCAAAAGAGAGATATCGGCAAGGAAAAGCTGTATTGTACCTTTGCATTTTTCTCCCAAACGAAAGACACTAGAATGAAAATTTTAAAGCCTCCTGTTAGTGCTTCATCTACACGTTATAGCACTGAATTTTCCAATGCCTATCTCTTTGCAAAAGAGAGATATCGGCAAGGAAAAGCTGTATTGTACCTTTGCATTTTTCTCCCAAACGAAGGACACTAGAATGAAAATTTTAAAGCCTCCTATTAGTGCTTCATCTACACGTTATAGCCCTGAATTTTCCAATGCCTATCTCTTTGCAAAAGAGAGATATCGGCAAGGAAAAGCTGTATTGTACCTTTGCATTTTTCTCCCAAACGAAGGACTCTAGAATGAAAATTAAAAGCCTCCTGTTAGTGCTTCATCTACACGGTATAGCCCTGAATTTTCCAATGCCTAGCTCTTTGCAAAAGAGAGATATTGGCAAGGAAAAGCTGTATTGTACCTTTGCATTTTTCTCCCAAACGAAGGACACTAGAATTAAAATTTTAAAGCCTCCTGTTAGTGCTTCATCTGCACGTTATAGCCCTGAATTTTCCAATGCCTATCTCTTTGCAAAAGAGATATATTGGCAAGGAAAAACTGTATTGTACCTTTGCATTTTTCTCCTAAACGAAAGACACTAGAATGAAAATTTTAAAGCCTCCTGTTAGTGCTTCATCTACACGTTATAGCCCTGAATTTTCCAATGCCTAGCTCTTTGCAAAAGAGAGATATTGGCAAGGAAAAGCTGTATTGTACCTTTGCATTTTTCTCCCAAACGAAAGACACTAGAATGAAAATTTTAAAGCCTACTGTTAATGCTTCATCTACACGTTATAGCCCTGAATTTTCCAATGCCTAGCTCTTTGCAAAAGAGAGATATCGGCAAGGAAAAGCTGTATTGTACCTTTGCATTTTTCTCCCAAACGAAAGACACTAGAATGAAAATTTTAAAGCCTCCTGTTAGTGCTTCATCTACACGTTATAGCCCTGAATTTTCCAATGCCTATCTCTTTGCAAAAGAGAGATATCGGCAAGGAAAAGCTGTATTGTACCTTTGCATTTTTCTCCCAAACGAAGGACACTAGAATGAAAATTTTAAAGCCTCCTATTAGTGCTTCATCTACACGTTATAGCCCTGAATTTTCCAATGCCTATCTCTTTGCAAAAGAGAGATATCGGCAAGGAAAAGCTGTATTGTACCTTTGCATTTTTCTCCCAAACGAAGGACTCTAGAATTAAAATTTTAAAGCCTCCTGTTAGTGCTTCATCTACACGTTATAGCCCTGAATTTTCCAATGCCTATCTCTTTGCAAAAGAGAGATATCGGCAAGGAAAAGCTGTATTGTACCTTTGCATTTTTCTCCCAAACGAAAGACACTAGAATGAAAATTTTAAAGCCTCCTGTTAGTGCTTCATCTACACGTTATAGCCCTGAATTTTCCAATGCCTATCTCTTTGCAAAAGAGAGATATCGGCAAGGAAATGCTGTATTGTACCTTTGCATTTTTCTCCCAAACGAAAGACACTAGAATGAAAATTTTAAAGCCTCCTGTTAGTGCTTCATCTACACGTCATAGCCCTGCATTTTCCAATGCCTACCTCTTTGCAAAAGAGAGATATCGGCAAGGAAAAGCTGCATTGTACTTTTGCATTTTTCTCCCAAACGAAAGACACTAGAATGAAAATTTTAAAGCCTCCTGTTAGTGCTTCATCTACACGTAATAGCCCTGAATTTTCCAATGCCTATCTCTTTACAAAAGAGAGATATCGGCAAGGAAATGCTGTATTGTACCTTTGCATTTTTCTCCCAAACGAAAGACACTAGAATGAAAATTTTAAAGCCTCCTGTTAGTGCTTCATTTACACGTTATAGCCCTGCATTTTCCAATGCCTATCTCTTTGCAAAAGAGAGATATCGGCAAGGAAAAGCTGCATTGTACTTTTGCATTTTTCTCCCAAACGAAAGACACTAGAATGAAAATTTTAAAGCCTCCTGTTAGTGCTTCATCTACACGTTATAGCCCTGAATTTTCCAATTCCTAGCTCTTTGCAAAAGAGAGATATTGGCAAGGAAAAGCTGTATTGTACCTTTGCATTTTTCTCCCAAACGAAAGACACTAGAATGAAAATTTTAAAGCCTCCTGTTAGTGCTTCATCTACACGTTATAGCCCTGAATTTTCCAATGCCTATCTCTTTGCCAAAGAGAGATATCGGCAAGGAAAAACTGTATTGTACCTTTGCATTTTTCTCCCAAACGAAAGACACTAGAATGAAAATTTTAAAGCCTCCTGTTAGTGCTTCATCTACACGTTATAGCCCTGAATTTTCCAATGCCTATCTCTTTGCAAAAGAGAGATATCGGCAAGGAAAAGCTGTATTGTACCTTTGCATTTTTCTCCCAAACGAAGGACACTAGAATGAAAATTTAAAAGCCTCCTGTTAGTGCTTCATCTACACGGTATAGCCCTGAATTTTCCAATGCCTAGCTCTTTGCAAAAGAGAGATATTGGCAAGGAAAAGCTGTATTGTACCTTTGCATTTTTCTCCCAAACGAAGGAAACTAGAATGAAAATTTTAAAGCCTCCTGTTAGTGCTTCATCTACACGTTATAGCCCTGAATTTTCCAATGCCTATCTCTTTGCAAAAGAGAGATATCGGCAAGGAAAAACTGTATTGTACCTTTGCATTTTTCTCCCAAACGAAAGACACTAGAATGAAAATTTTAAAGCCTACTGTTAGTGCTTCATCTACACGTTATAGCCCTGAATTTTCCAATGCCTAGCTCTTTGCAAAAGAGAGATATCGGCAAGGAAAAGCTGTATTGTACCTTTGCATTTTTCTCCCAAACGAAAGACACTAGAATGAAAATTTTAAAGCCTCCTGTTAGTGCTTCATCTACACGTTATAGCCCTGAATTTTCCAATGCCTATCTCTTTGCAAAAGAGAGATATCGGCAAGGAAAAGCTGTATTGTACCTTTGCATTTTTCTCCCAAACGAAGGACACTAGAATGAAAATTTAAAAGCCTCCTGTTAGTGCTTCATCTACACGGTATAGCCCTGAATTTTCCAATGCCTAGCTCTTTGCAAAAGAGAGATATTGGCAAGGAAAAGCTGTATTGTACCTTTGCATTTTTCTCCCAAACGAAGGACACTAGAATGAAAATTTTAAAGCCTCCTGTTAGTGCTTCATCTACACGTTATAGCCCTGAATTTTCCAATGCCTAGTTCTTTGCAAAAGAGAGATATCGGCAAGGAAAAGCTGTATTGTACCTTTGCATTTTTCTCCCAAACGAAAGACACTAGAATGAAAATTTTAAAGCCTCCTGTTAGTGCTTCATCTACACGTTATAGCCCTGCATTTTCCAATGCCTATCTCTTTGCAAAAGAGAGATATTGGCAAGGAAAAGCTGTATTGTACCTTTGCATTTTTCTCCCAAACGAAAGACACTAGAATGAAAATTTTAAAGCCTACTGTTAGTGCTTCATCTACACGTTATAGCTCTGAATTTTCCAATGCCTAGCTCTTTGCAAAAGAGAGATATCGGCAAGGAAAAGCTGTATTGTACCTTTGCATTTTTCTCCCAAACGAAAGACACTAGAATGAAAATTTTAAAGCCTCCTGTTAGTGCTTCATCTACACGTTATAGCCCTGAATTTTCCAATGCCTATCTCTTTGCAAAAGAGAGATATCGGCAAGGAAAAGCTGTATTGTACCTTTGCATTTTTCTCCCAAACGAAGGACACTAGAATGAAAATTTTAAAGCCTCCTATTAGTGCTTCATCTACACGTTATAGCCCTGAATTTTCCAATGCCTATCTCTTTGCAAAAGAGAGATATCGGCAAGGAAAAGCTGTATTGTAACTTTGCATTTTTCTCCCAAACGAAAGACACTAGAATGAAAATTTTAAAGCCTCCTGTTAGTGCTTCATCTACACGTTATAGCGCTGCATTTTTCAATGCCTATCTCTTTGCAAAAGAGAGATATCGGCAAGGAAAAGCTGCATTGTACTTTTGCATTTTTCTCCCAAACGAAAGACACTAGAATGAAAAATGTAAAGCCTCCTGTTAGTGCTTCATCTACACGTAATAGCCCTGAATTTTCCAATGCCTATCTCTTTGCAAAAGAGAGATATCGGCAAGGAAATGCTGTATTGTACCTTTGCATTTTTCTCCCAAACGAAAGACACTAGAATGAAAATTTTAAAGCCTCCTGTTAGTGCTTCATCTACACGTTATAGCCCTGCATTTTCCAATGCCTATCTCTTTGCAAAAGAGAGATATCGGCAAGGAAAAGCTGCATTGTACTTTTGCATTTTTCTCCCAAACGAAAGACACTAGAATGAAAATTTTAAAGCCTCCTGTTAGTGCTTCATCTACACGTTATAGCCCTGAATTTTCCAATGCCTATCTCTTTGCAAAAGAGAGATATCGGCAAGGAAAAGCTGTATTGTACCTTTGCCTTTTTCTCCCAAACGAAGGACACTAGAATTAAAATTTTAAAGCCTCCTATTAGTGCTTCATCTACACGTTATAGCCCTGAATTTTCCAATGCCTATCTCTTTGCAAAAGAGAGATATCGGCAAGGAAAAGCTGTATTGTACCTTTGCATTTTTCTCCCAAACGAAGGACACTAGAATGAAAATTTTAAAGCCTCCTGTTAGTGCTTAATCTACACGTTATAGCCCTGAATTTTCCAATGCCTATCTCTTTGCAAAAGAGAGATATCGGCAAGGAAAAGCTGTATTGTACCTTTGCCTTTTTCTCCCAAACGAAGGACACTAGAATGAAAATTTTAAAGCCTCCTATTAGTGCTTCATCTACACGTTATAGCCCTGAATTTTCCAATGCCTAGCTCTTTGCAAAAGAGAGATATTGGCAAGGAAAAGCTGTATTGTACCTTTGCATTTTTCTCCCAAACGAAAGACACTAGAATGAAAATGTTAAAGCCTCCTGTTAGTGCTTCATCTACACGTTATAGCCCTGAATTTTCCAATGCCTATCTCTTTGCCAAAGAGAGATATCGGCAAGGAAAAACTGTATTGTACCTTTGCATTTTTCTCCCAAACGAAAGACACTAGAATGAAAATTTTAAAGCCTCCTGTTAGTGCTTCATCTACACGTTATAGCCCTGAATTTTCCAATGCCTATCTCTTTGCAAAAGAGAGATATCGGCAAGGAAAAGCTGTATTGTACCTTTGCATTTTTCTCCCAAACGAAAGACACTAGAATGAAAATTTTAAAGCCTCCTGTTAGTGCTTCATCTACACGTTATAGCCCTGAATTTTCCAATGCCTATCTCTTTGCAAAAGAGAGATATCGGCAAGGAAATGCTGTATTGTACCTTTGCATTTTTCTCCCAAACGAAAGACACTAGAATGAAAATTTTAAAGCCTCCTGTTAGTGCTTCATCTACACGTCATAGCCCTGCATTTTCCAATGCCTACCTCTTTGCAAAAGAGAGATATCGGCAAGGAAAAGCTGCATTGTACTTTTGCATTTTTCTCCCAAACGAAAGACACTAGAATGAAAATTTTAAAGCCTCCTGTTAGTGCTTCATCTACACGTAATAGCCCTGAATTTTCCAATGCCTATCTCTTTACAAAAGAGAGATATCGGCAAGGAAATGCTGTATTGTACCTTTGCATTTTTCTCCCAAACGAAAGACACTAGAATGAAAATTTTAAAGCCTCCTGTTAGTGCTTCATTTACACGTTATAGCCCTGCATTTTCCAATGCCTATCTCTTTGCAAAAGAGAGATATCGGCAAGGAAAAGCTGCATTGTACTTTTGCATTTTTCTCCCAAACGAAAGACACTAGAATGAAAATTTTAAAGCCTCCTGTTAGTGCTTCATCTACACGTTATAGCCCTGAATTTTCCAATTCCTAGCTCTTTGCAAAAGAGAAATATTGGCAAGGAAAAGCTGTATTGTACCTTTGCATTTTTCTCCCAAACGAAAGACACTAGAATGAAAATTTTAAAGCCTCCTGTTAGTGCTTCATCTACACGTTATAGCCCTGAATTTTCCAATGCCTATCTCTTTGCCAAAGAGAGATATCGGCAAGGAAAAACTGTATTGTACCTTTGCATTTTTCTCCCAAACGAAAGACACTAGAATGAAAATTTTAAAGCCTCCTGTTAGTGCTTCATCTACACGTTATAGCCCTGAATTTTCCAATGCCTATCTCTTTGCAAAAGAGAGATATCGGCAAGGAAAAGCTGTATTTTACCTTTGCATTTTTCTCCCAAACGAAGGACACTAGAATGAAAATTTAAAAGCCTCCTGTTAGTGCTTCATCTACACGGTATAGCCCTGAATTTTCCAATGCCTAGCTCTTTGCAAAAGAGAGATATTGGCAAGGAAAAGCTGTATTGTACCTTTGCATTTTTCTCCCAAACGAAGGAAACTAGAATGAAAATTTTAAAGCCTCCTGTTAGTGCTTCATCTACACGTTATAGCCCTGAATTTTCCAATGCCTATCTCTTTGCAAAAGAGAGATATCGGCAAGGAAAAACTGTATTGTACCTTTGCATTTTTCTCCCAAACGAAAGACACTAGAATGAAAATTTTAAAGCCTACTGTTAGTGCTTCATCTACACGTTATAGCCCTGAATTTTCCAATGCCTAGCTCTTTGCAAAAGAGAGATATCGGCAAGGAAAAGCTGTATTGTACCTTTGCATTTTTCTCCCAAACGAAAGACACTAGAATGAAAATTTTAAAGCCTCCTGTTAGTGCTTCATCTACACGTTATAGCTCTGAATTTTCCAATGCCTATCTCTTTGCAAAAGAGAGATATCGGCAAGGAAAAGCTGTATTGTACCTTTGCATTTTTCTCCCAAACGAAGGACACTAGAATGAAAATTTAAAAGCCTCCTGTTAGTGCTTCATCTACACGGTATAGCCCTGAATTTTCCAATGCCTAGCTCTTTGCAAAAGAGAGATATTGGCAAGGAAAAGCTGTATTGTACCTTTGCATTTTTCTCCCAAACGAAGGACACTAGAATGAAAATTTTAAAGCCTCCTGTTAGTGCTTCATCTACACGTTATAGCCCTGAATTTTCCAATGCCTAGTTCTTTGCAAAAGAGAGATATCGGCAAGGAAAAGCTGTATTGTACCTTTGCATTTTTCTCCCAAACGAAAGACACTAGAATGAAAATTTTAAAGCCTCCTGTTAGTGCTTCATCTACACGTTATAGCCCTGCATTTTCCAATGCCTATCTCTTTGCAAAAGAGAGATATTGGCAAGGAAAAGCTGTATTGTACCTTTGCACTTTTCTCCCAAACGAAAGACACTAGAATGAAAATTTTAAAGCCTACTGTTAGTGCTTCATCTACACGTTATAGCTCTGAATTTTCCAATGCCTAGCTCTTTGCAAAAGAGAGATATCGGCAAGGAAAAGCTGTATTGTACCTTTGCATTTTTCTCCCAAACGAAAGACACTAGAATGAAAATTTTAAAGCCTCCTGTTAGTGCTTCATCTACACGTTATAGCCCTGAATTTTCCAATGCCTATCTCTTTGCAAAAGAGAGATATCGGCAAGGAAAAGCTGTATTGTACCTTTGCATTTTTCTCCCAAACGAAGGACACTAGAATGAAAATTTTAAAGCCTCCTATTAGTGCTTCATCTACACGTTATAGCCCTGAATTTTCCAATGCCTATCTCTTTGCAAAAGAGAGATATCGGCAAGGAAAAGCTGTATTGTAACTTTGCATTTTTCTCCCAAACGAAAGACACTAGAATGAAAATTTTAAAGCCTCCTGTTAGTGCTTCATCTACACGTTATAGCGCTGCATTTTCCAATGCCTATCTCTTTGCAAAAGAGAGATATCGGCAAGGAAAAGCTGCATTGTACTTTTGCATTTTTCTCCCAAACGAAAGACACTAGAATGAAAAATGTAAAGCCTCCTGTTAGTGCTTCATCTACACGTAATAGCCCTGAATTTTCCAATGCCTATCTCTTTGCAAAAGAGAGATATCGGCAAGGAAATGCTGTATTGTACCTTTGCATTTTTCTCCCAAACGAAAGACACTAGAATGAAAATTTTAAAGCCTCCTGTTAGTGCTTCATCTACACGTTATAGCCCTGCATTTTCCAATGCCTATCTCTTTGCAAAAGAGAGATATCGGCAAGGAAAAGCTGCATTGTACTTTTGCATTTTTCTCCCAAACGAAAGACACTAGAATGAAAATTTTAAAGCCTCCTGTTAGTGCTTCATCTACACGTTATAGCCCTGAATTTTCCAATGCCTATCTCTTTGCAAAAGAGAGATATCGGCAAGGAAAAGCTGTATTGTACCTTTGCCTTTTTCTCCCAAACGAAGGACACTAGAATGAAAATTTTAAAGCCTCCTATTAGTGCTTCATCTACACGTTATAGCCCTGAATTTTCCAATGCCTATCTCTTTGCAAAAGAGAGATATCGGCAAGGAAAAGCTGTATTGTACCTTTGCATTTTTCTCCCAAACGAAGGACACTAGAATGAAAATTTTAAAGCCTCCTGTTAGTGCTTAATCTACACGTTATAGCCCTGAATTTTCCAATGCCTATCTCTTTGCAAAAGAGAGATATCGGCAAGGAAAAGCTGTATTGTACCTTTGCCTTTTTCTCCCAAACGAAGGACACTAGAATGAAAATTTTAAAGCCTCCTATTAGTGCTTCATCTACACGTTATAGCCCTGAATTTTCCAATGCCTAGCTCTTTGCAAAAGAGAGATATTGGCAAGGAAAAGCTGTATTGTACCTTTGCATTTTTCTCCCAAACGAAAGACACTAGAATGAAAATTTTAAAGCCTCCTGTTAGTGCTTCATCTACACGTTATAGCCCTGAATTTTCCAATGCCTATCTCTTTGCCAAAGAGAGATATCGGCAAGGAAAAACTGTATTGTACCTTTGCATTTTTCTCCCAAACGAAAGACACTAGAATGAAAATTTTAAAGCCTCCTGTTAGTGCTTCATCTACACGTTATAGCCCTGAATTTTCCAATGCCTATCTCTTTGCAAAAGAGAGATATCGGCAAGGAAAAGCTGTATTGTACCTTTGCATTTTTCTCCCAAACGAAGGACACTAGAATGAAAATTTAAAAGCCTCCTGTTAGTGCTTCATCTACACGGTATAGCCCTGAATTTTCCAATGCCTAGCTCTTTGCAAAAGAGAGATATTGGCAAGGAAAAGCTGTATTGTACCTTTGCATTTTTCTCCCAAACGAAGGAAACTAGAATGCAAATTTTAAAGCCTCCTGTTAGTGCTTCATCTACACGTTATAGCCCTGAATTTTCCAATGCCTATCTCTTTGCAAAAGAGAGATATCGGCAAGGAAAAACTGTATTGTACCTTTGCATTTTTCTCCCAAACGAAGTACACTAGAATGAAAATTTTAAAGCCTCCTGTTAGTGCTTCATCTACACGTTATAGCCCTGAATTTTCCAATGCCTAGCTCTTTGCAAAAGAGAGATATCGGCAAGGAAAAGCTGTATTGTACCTTTGCATTTTTCTCCCAAACGAAAGACACTAGAATGAAAATTTTAAAGCCTCCTGTTAGTGCTTCATCTACACGTTATAGCCCTGCATTTTCCAATGCCTATCTCTTTGCAAAAGAGAGATATTGGCAAGGAAAAGCTGTATTGTACCTTTGCATTTTTCTCCCAAACGAAAGACACTAGAATGAAAATTTTAAAGCCTACTGTTAGTGCTTCATCTACACGTTATAGCTCTGAATTTTCCAATGCCTAGCTCTTTGCAAAAGAGAGATATCGGCAAGGAAAAGCTGTATTGTACCTTTGCATTTTTCTCCCAAACGAAAGACACTAGAATGAAAATTTTAAAGCCTCCTGTTAGTGCTTCATCTACACGTTATAGCCCTGAATTTTCCAATGCCTATCTCTTTGCAAAAGAGAGATATCGGCAAGGAAAAGCTGTATTGTACCTTTGCATTTTTCTCCCAAACGAAGGACACTAGAATGAAAATTTTAAAGCCTCCTATTAGTGCTTCATCTACACGTTATAGCCCTGAATTTTCCAATGCCTATCTCTTTGCAAAAGAGAGATATCGGCAAGGAAAAGCTGTATTGTACCTTTGCATTTTTCTCCCAAACGAAAGACACTAGAATGAAAATTTTAAAGCCTCCTGTTAGTGCTTCATCTACACGTTATAGCGCTGCATTTTCCAATGCCTATCTCTTTGCAAAAGAGAGATATCGGCAAGGAAAAGCTGCATTGTACTTTTGCATTTTTCTCCCAAACGAAAGACACTAGAATGAAAATTTTAAAGCCTCCTGTTAGTGCTTCATCTACACGTAATAGCCCTGAATTTTCCAATGCCTATCTCTTTGCAAAAGAGAGATATCGGCAAGGAAATGCTGTATTGTACCTTTGCATTTTTCTCCCAAACGAAAGACACTAGAATGAAAATTTTAAAGCCTCCTGTTAGTGCTTCATCTACACGTTATAGCCCTGCATTTTCCAATGCTTATCTCTTTGCAAAAGAGAGATATCGGCAAGGAAAAGCTGCATTGTACTTTTGCATTTTTCTCCCAAACGAAAGACACTAGAATGAAAATTTTAAAGCCTCCTGTTAGTGCTTCATCTACACGTTATAGCCCTGAATTTTCCAATGCCTATCTCTTTGCAAAAGAGAGATATCGGCAAGGAAAAGCTGTATTGTACCTTTGCCTTTTTCTCCCAAACGAAAGACACTAGAATGAAAATTTTAAAGCCTCCTATTAGTGCTTCATCTACACGTTATAGCCCTGAATTTTCCAATGCCTATCTCTTTGCAAAAGAGAGATATCGGCAAGGAAAAGCTGTATTGTACCTTTGCATTTTTCTCCCAAACGAAGGACACTAGAATGAAAATTTTAAAGCCTCCTGTTAGTGCTTAATCTACACGTTATAGCCCTGAATTTTCCAATGCCTATCTCTTTGCAAAAGAGAGATATCGGCAAGGAAATGCTGTATTGTACCTTTGCATTTTTCTCCCAAACGAAAGACACTAGAATGAAAATTTTAAAGCCTCCTGTTAGTGCTTCATCTACACGTTATAGCCCTGCATTTTCCAATGCCTATCTCTTTGCAAAAGAGAGATATCGGCAAGGAAAAGCTGCATTGTACTTTTGCATTTTTCTCCCAAACGAAAGACACTAGAATGAAAATTTTAAAGCCTCCTGTTAGTGCTTCATCTACACGTTATAGCCCTGCATTTTCCAATGCCTATCTCTTTGCAAAAGAGAGATATCGGCAAGGAAAAGCTGCATTGTACTTTTGCATTTTTCTCCCAAACGAAAGACACTAGAATGAAAATTTTAAAGCCTCCTGTTAGTGCTTCATCTACACGTTATAGCCCTGAATTTTCCAATGCCTATCTCTTTGCAAAAGAGAGATATCGGCAAGGAAATGCTGTATTGTACCTTTGCATTTTTCTCCCAAACGAAAGACACTAGAATGAAAATTTTAAAGCCTCCTGTTAGTGCTTCATCTACACGTTATAGCCCTGCATTTTCCAATGCCTATCTCTTTGCAAAAGAGAGATATCGGCAAGGAAAAGCTGCATTGTACTTTTGCATTTTTCTCCCAAACGAAAGACACTAGAATGAAAATTTTAAAGCCTCCTGTTAGTGCTTCATCTACACGTTATAGCCCTGCATTTTCCAATGCCTATCTCTTTGCAAAAGAGAGATATCGGCAAGGAAAAGCTGCATTGTACTTTTGCATTTTTCTCCCAAACGAAAGACACTAGAATGAAAATTTTAAAGCCTCCTGTTAGTGCTTCATCTACACGTTATAGCCCTGAATTTTCCAATGCCTATCTCTTTGCAAAAGAGAGATATCGGCAAGGAAATGCTGTATTGTACCTTTGCATTTTTCTCCCAAACGAAAGACACTAGAATGAAAATTTTAAAGCCTCCTGTTAGTGCTTCATCTACACGTTATAGCCCTGAATTTTCCAATGCCTATCTCTTTGCAAAAGAGAGATATCGGCAAGGAAAAGCTGTATTGTACCTTTGCCTTTTTCTCCCAAACGAAGGACACTAGAATGAAAATTTTAAAGCCTCCTATTAGTGCTTCATCTACACGTTATAGCCCTGAATTTTCCAATGCCTATCTCTTTGCAAAAGAGAGATATCGGCAAGGAAAAGCTGTATTGTACCTTTGCATTTTTCTCCCAAACGAAGGACACTAGAATGAAAATTTTAAAGCCTCCTGTTAATGCTTAATCTACACGTTATAGCCCTGAATTTTCCAATGCCTATCTCTTTGCAAAAGAGAGATATCGGCAAGGAAAAGCTGTATTGTACCTTTGCATTTTTCTCCCAAACGAAAGACACTAGAATGAAAATTTTAAAGCCTCCTGTTAGTGCTTCATCTACACGTTATAGCGCTGCATTTTCCAATGCCTATCTCTTTGCAAAAGAGAGATATCGGCAAGGAAATGCTGTATTGTACCTTTGCATTTTTCTCCCAAACGAAAGACACTAGAATGAAAATTTTAAAGCCTCCTGTTAGTGCTTCATCTACACGTTATAGCCCTGCATTTTCCAATGCCTATCTCTTTGCAAAAGAGAGATATCGGCAAGGAAAAGATGCATTGTACTTTTGCATTTTTCTCCCAAACGAAAGACACTAGAATGAAAATTTTAAAGCCTCCTGTTAGTGCTTAATCTACACGTTATAGCCCTGAATTTTCCAATGCCTATCTCTTTGCAAAAGAGATATATCGGCAAGGAAATGCTGTATTGTACCTTTGCATTTTTCTCCCAAACGAAAGACACTAGAATGAAAATTTTAAAGCCTCCTGTTAGTGCTTCATCTACACGTTATAGCCCTGAATTTTCCAATGCCTATCTCTTTGCAAAAGAGAGATATCGGCAAGGAAAAGCTGTATTGTACCTTTGCCTTTTTCTCCCAAACGAAGGACACTAGAATGAAAATTTTAAAGCCTCCTATTAGTGCTTCATCTACACGTTATAGCCCTGAATTTTCCAATGCCTAGCTCTTTGCAAAAGAGAGATATTGGCAAGGAAAAGCTGTATTGTACCTTTGCATTTTTCTCCCAAACGAAAGACACTAGAATGAAAATTTTAAAGCCTCCTGTTAGTGCTTCATCTACACGTTATAGCCCTGAATTTTCCAATGCCTATCTCTTTGCCAAAGAGAGATATCGGCAAGGAAAAGCTGTATTGTACCTTTGCATTTTTCTCCCAAACGAAAGACACTAGAATGAAAATTTTAAAGCCTCCTGTTAGTGCTTCATCTACACGTTATAGCCCTGAATTTTCCAATGCCTATCTCTTTGCAAAAGAGAGATATCGGCAAGGAAAAGCTGTATTGTACCTTTGCATTTTTCTCCCAAACGAAGGACACTAGAATGAAAATTTAAAAGCCTCCTGTTAGTGCTTCATCTACACGGTATAGCCCTGAATTTTCCAATGCCTAGCTCTTTGCAAAAGAGAGATATTGGCAAGGAAATGCTGTATTGTACCTTTGCATTTTTCTCCCAAACGAAGGACACTAGAATGAAAATTTTAAAGCCCCCTGTTAGTGCTTCATCTACACGTTATAGCCCTGAATTTTCCAATGCCTAGCTCTTTGCAAAAGAGAGATATCGGCAAGGAAAAGCTGTATTGTACCTTTGCATTTTTCTCCCAAACGAAAGACACTAGAATGAAAATTTTAAAGCCTCCTGTTAGTGCTTCATCTACACGTTATAGCCCTGCATTTTCCAATGCCTATCTCTTTGCAAAAGAGAGATATTGGCAAGGAAAAGCTGTATTGTACCTTTGCATTTTTCTCCCAAACGAAAGACACTAGAATGAAAATTTTAAAGCCTACTGTTAGTGCTTCATCTACACGTTATAGCTCTGAATTTTCCAATGCCTAGCTCTTTGCAAAAGAGAGATATCGGCAAGGAAAAGCTGTATTGTACCTTTGCATTTTTCTCCCAAACGAAAGACACTAGAATGAAAATTTTAAAGCCTCCTGTTAGTGCTTCATCTACACGTTATAGCCCTGAATTTTCCAATGCCTATCTCTTTGCAAAAGAGAGATATCGGCAAGGAAAAGCTGTATTGTACCTTTGCATTTTTCTCCCAAACGAAGGACACTAGAATGAAAATTTTAAAGCCTCCTATTAGTGCTTCATCTACACGTTATAGCCCTGAATTTTCCAATGCCTATCTCTTTGCAAAAGAGAGATATCGGCAAGGAAATGCTGTATTGTACCTTTGCATTTTTCTCCCAAACGAAAGACACTAGAATGAAAATTTTAAAGCCTCCTGTTAGTGCTTCATCTACACGTTATAGCCCTGCATTTTCCAATGCCTATCTCTTTGCAAAAGAGAGATATCGGCAAGGAAAAGCTGCATTTTACTTTTGCATTTTTCTCCCAAACGAATGACACTAGAATGAAAATTTTAAAGCCTCCTGTTAGTGCTTCATCTACACGTTATAGCCCTGAATTTTCCAATGCCTATCTCTTTGCAAAAGAGAGATATCGGCAAGGAAAAGCTGTATTGTACCTTTGCCTTTTTCTCCCAAACGAAGGACACTAGAATGAAAATTTTAAAGCCTCCTATTAGTGATTCATCTACA
Source organism: Pseudophryne corroboree (assembly GCF_028390025.1). NCBI lineage: Eukaryota > Metazoa > Chordata > Amphibia > Anura > Myobatrachidae > Pseudophryne > Pseudophryne corroboree. The sequence goes on from NW_026969024.1 coordinate 493,667, forward strand.
CGTTATAGCCCTGAATTTTCCAATGCCTATCTCTTTGCAAAAGAGAGATATCGGCAAGGAAAAGCTGTATTGTACCTTTGCATTTTTCTGCCAAACGAAGGACACTAGAATGAAAATTTTAAAGCCTCCTGTTAGTGCTTAATCTACACGTTATAGCCCTGAATTTTCCAATGCCTATCTCTTTGCAAAAGAGAGATATCGGCAAGGAAATGCTGTATTGTACCTTTGCATTTTTCTCCCAAACGAAAGACACTAGAATGAAAATTTTAAAGCCTCCTGTTAGTGCTTCATCTACACGTTATAGCCCTGCATTTTCCAATGCCTATCTCTTTGCAAAAAAGAGATATCGGCAAGGAAAAGCTGCATTGTACTTTTGCATTTTTCTCCCAAACGAAAGACACTAGAATGAAAATTTTAAAGCCTCCTGTTAGTGCTTCATCTACACGTTATAGCCCTGCATTTTCCAATGCCTATCTCTTTGCAAAAGAGAGATATCGGCAAGGAAAAGCTGCATTGTACTTTTGCATTTTTCTCCCAAACGAAAGACACTAGAATGAAAATTTTAAAGCCTCCTGTTAGTGCTTCATCTACACGTTATAGCCCTGAATTTTCCAATGCCTATCTCTTTGCAAAAGAGAGATATCGGCAAGGAAAAGCTGTATTGTACCTTTGCATTTTTCTCCCAAACGAAGGACACTAGAATAAAAATGTTAAAGCCTCCTGTTAGTGCTTCATCTACACGTTATAGCCCTGAATTTTCCAATGCCTATCTCTTTGCAAAAGAGAGATATCGGCAAGGAAATGCTGTATTGTACCTTTGCATTTTTCTCCCAAACGAAAGACACTAGAATGAAAATTTTAAAGCCTCCTGTTAGTGCTTCATCTACACGTTATAGCCCTGCATTTTCCAATGCCTACCTCTTTGCAAAAGAGAGATATCGGCAAGGAAAAGCTGCATTGTACTTTTGCATTTTTCTCCCAAACGAAAGACACTAGAATGAAAATTTTAAAGCCTCCTGTTAGTGCTTCATCTACACGTTATAGCCCTGCATTTTCCAATGCCTATCTCTTTGCAAAAGTGAGATATCGGCAAGGAAAAGCTGCATTGTACTTTTGCATTTTTCTCCCAAACGAAAGACACTAGAATGAAAATTTTAAAGCCTCCTGTTAGTGCTTCATCTACACGTTATAGCCCTGAATTTTCCAATGCCTATCTCTTTGCAAAAGAGAGATATCGGCAAGGAAAAGCTGTATTGTACCTTTGCATTTTTCTCCCAAACGAAGGACACTAGAATGAAAATTTAAAAGCCTCCTGTTAGTGCTTCATCTACACGGTATAGCCCTGAATTTTCCAATGCCTAGCTCTTTGCAAAAGAGAGATATTGGCAAGGAAAAGCTGTATTGTACCTTTGCATTTTTCTCCCAAACGAAGGACACTAGAATGAAAATTTTAAAGCCTCCTGTTAGTGCTTCATCTACACGTTATAGCCCTGAATTTTCCAATGCCTAGCTCTTTGCAAAAGAGAGATATCGGCAAGGAAAAGCTGTATTGTACCTTTGCATTTTTCTCCCAAACGAAAGACACTAGAATGAAAATTTTAAAGCCTCCTGTTAGTGCTTCATCTACACGTTATAGCCCTGCATTTTCCAATGCCTATCTCTTTGCAAAAGAGAGATATTGGCAAGGAAAAGCTGTATTGTACCTTTGCATTTTTCTCCCAAACGAAAGACACTAGAATGAAAATTTTAAAGCCTACTGTTAGTGCTTCATCTACACGTTATAGCTCTGAATTTTCCAATGCCTAGCTCTTTGCAAAAGAGAGATATCGGCAAGGAAAAGCTGTATTGTACCTTTGCATTTTTCTCCCAAACGAAAGACACTAGAATGAAAATTTTAAAGCCTCCTGTTAGTGCTTCATCTACAGGATGCTATGTCGTGTAGATGATGGCCTAACAGGAGGCTTTAAAATTTTCTTTCTAGTGACCTTCGTTTGGGAGAAAAATGCAATGGTACAAGACAGCTTTTCCTTGCCAATATCTCTCTTTTGCAAAGAGCTGCGCATTGGAAAATCCAGGGCTATGTCGTGTAGATGATGGCCTAACAGGAGGCTTTAAAATTTTCTTTCTAGTGTCCTTCGTTTGGGAGAAAAATGCAAAGGTACAAGACAGCTTTTCCTTGCCAATATCTCTCTTTTGCAAAGAGCTACGCATTGGAAAATTCAGGGCTATGTCGTGTAGATGATGGCCTAACAGGAGGCTTTAAAATTTTCTTTCTAGTGACCTTCGTTTGGGAGAAAAATGCAAAGGTACAAGACAGCTTTTCCTTGCCAATATCTCTCTTTTGCAAAGAGCTGCGCATTGGAAAATTCAGGGCTATGTCGTGTAGATGATGGCCTAACAGGAGGCTTTAAAATTTTCTTTCTAGTGACCTTCGTTTGGGAGAAAAATGCAAAGGTACAAGACAGCTTTTCCTTGCCAATATCTCTCTTTTGCAAAGAGCTGCGCATTGGAAAATTCAGGGCTATGTCGTGTAGATGATGGCCTAACAGGAGGCTTTAAAATTTTCTTTCTAGTGTCCTTCGTTTGGGAGAAAAATGCAAAGGTACAAGACAGCTTTTCCTTGCCAATATCTCTCTTTTGCAAAGAGCTGCGCATTGGAAAATTCAGGGCTATGTCGTGTAGATGATGGCCTAACAGGAGGCTTTAAAATGTTCTTTCTAGTGTCCTTCGTTTGGGAGAAAAATGCAATGGTACAAGACAGCTTTTCCTTGCCAATATCTCTCTTTTGCAAAGAGCTGCGCATTGGAAAATTCAGGGCTATGTCGTGTAGATGATGGCCTAACAGGAGACTTTAAAATGTTCTTTCTAGTGTCCTTCGTTTGGGAGAAAAATGCAATGGTACAAGACAGCTTTTCCTTGCCAATATCTCTCTTTTGCAAAGAGCTGCGCATTGGAAAATTCAGGGCTATGTCGTGTAGATGATGGCCTAACAGGAGGCTTTAAAATTTTCTTTCTAGTGTCCTTCATTTGGGAGAAAAATGCAAAGGTAAAAGACAGCTTTTCCTTGCCAATATCTCTCTTTTGCAAAGAGCTACGCATTGGAAAATTCAGGGCTATGTCGTGTAGATGATGGCCTAACAGGAGGCTTTAAAATTTTCTTTCTAGTGACCTTCGTTTGGGAGAAAAATGCAATGGTACAAGACAGCTTTTCCTTGCCAATATCTCTCTTTTGCAAAGAGCTGCGCATTGGAAAATCCAGGGCTATGTCGTGTAGATGATGGCCTAACAGGAGGCTTTAAAATTTTCTTTCTAGTGTCCTTCGTTTGGGAGAAAAATGCAAAGGTACAAGACAGCTTTTCCTTGCCAATATCTCTCTTTTGCAAAGAGCTACGCATTGGAAAATTCAGGGCTATGTCGTGTAGATGATGGCCTAACAGGAGGCTTTAAAATTTTCTTTCTAGTGACCTTCGTTTGGGAGAAAAATGCAAAGGTACAAGACAGCTTTTCCTTGCCAATATCTCTCTTTTGCAAAGAGCTGCGCATTGGAAAATTCAGGGCTATGTCGTGTAGATGATGGCCTAACAGGAGGCTTTAAAATGTTCTTTCTAGTGTCCTTCGTTTGGGAGAAAAATGCAATGGTACAAGACAGCTTTTCCTTGCCAATATCTCTCTTTTGCAAAGAGCTGCGCATTGGAAAATTCAGGGCTATGTCGTGTAGATGATGGCCTAACAGGAGGCTTTAAAATTTTCTTTCTAGTGACCTTCGTTTGGGAGAAAAATGCAAAGGTACAAGACAGCTTTTCCTTGCCAATATCTCTCTTTTGCAAAGAGCTGCGCATTGGAAAATTCAGGGCTATGTCGTGTAGATGATGGCCTAACAGGAGGCTTTAAAATTTTCTTTCTAGTGTCCTTCGTTTGGGAGAAAAATGCAAAGGTACAAGACAGCTTTTCCTTGCCAATATCTCTCTTTTGCAAAGAGCTGCGCATTGGAAAATTCAGGGCTATGTCGTGTAGATGATGGCCTAACAGGAGGCTTTAAAATTTTCTTTCTAGTGTCCTTCGTTTGGGAGAAAAATGCAATGGTACAAGACAGTTTTTCCTTGCCAATATCTCTCTTTTGCAAAGAGCTGCGCATTGGAAAATTCAGGGCTATGTCGTGTAGATGATGGCCTAACAGGAGGCTTTAAAATTTTCTTTCTAGTGACCTTCGTTTGGGAGAAAAATGCAATGGTACAAGACAGCTTTTCCTTGCCAATATCTCTCTTTTGCAAAGAGCTGCGCATTGGAAAATTCAGGGCTATGTCGTGTAGATGATGGCCTAACAGGAGGCTTTAAAATTTTCTTTCTAGTGACCTTCGTTTGGGAGAAAAATGCAAAGGTACAAGACAGCTTTTCCTTGCCAATATCTCTCTTTTGCAAAGAGCTGCGCATTGGAAAATTCAGGGCTATGTCGTGTAGATGATGGCCTAACAGGAGGCTTTAAAATTTTCTTTCTAGTGCCCTTCGTTTGGGAGAAAAATGCAATGGTACAAGACAGCTTTTCCTTGCCAATATCTCTCTTTTGCAAAGAGCTGCGCATTGGAAAATTCAGGGCTATGTCGTGTAGATGATGGCCTAACAGGAGGCTTTAAAATGTTCTTTCTAGTGTCCTTCGTTTGGGAGAAAAATGCAATGGTACAAGACAGCTTTTCCTTGCCAATATCTCTTTTGCAAAGAGCTGCGCATTGGAAAATTCAGGGCTATGTCGTGTAGATGATGGCCTAACAGGAGGCTTTAAAATTTTCTTTCTAGTGTCCTTCATTTGGGAGAAAAATGCAAAGGTACAAGACAGCTTTTCCTTGCCAATATCTCTCTTTTGCAAAGAGCTACGCATTGGAAAATTCAGGGCTATGTCGTGTAGATGATGGCCTAACAGGAGGCTTTAAAATTTTCTTTCTAGTGACCTTCGTTTGGGAGAAAAATGCAATGGTACAAGACAGCTTTTCCTTGCCAATATCTCTCTTTTGCAAAGAGCTGCGCATTGGAAAATCCAGGGCTATGTCGTGTAGATGATGGCCTAACAGGAGGCTTTAAAATTTTCTTTCTAGTGTCCTTCGTTTGGGAGAAAAATGCAAAGGTACAAGACAGCTTTTCCTTGCCAATATCTCTCTTTTGCAAAGAGCTACGCATTGGAAAATTCAGGGCTATGTCGTGTAGATGATGGCCTAACAGGAGGCTTTAAAATTTTCTTTCTAGTGACCTTCGTTTGGGAGAAAAATGCAAAGGTACAAGACAGCTTTTCCTTGCCAATATCTCTCTTTTGCAAAGAGCTGCGCATTGGAAAATTCAGGGCTATGTCGTGTAGATGATGGCCTAACAGGAGGCTTTAAAATTTTCTTTCTAGTGACCTTCGTTTGGGAGAAAAATGCAAAGGTACAAGACAGCTTTTCCTTGCCAATATCTCTCTTTTGCAAAGAGCTGCGCATTGGAAAATTCAGGGCTATGTCGTGTAGATGATGGCCTAACAGGAGGCTTTAAAATTTTCTTTCTAGTGTCCTTCGTTTGGGAGAAAAATGCAAAGGTACAAGACAGCTTTTCCTTGCCAATATCTCTCTTTTGCAAAGAGCTGCGCATTGGAAAATTCAGGGCTATGTCGTGTAGATGATGGCCTAACAGGAGGCTTTAAAATGTTCTTTCTAGTGTCCTTCGTTTGGGAGAAAAATGCAATGGTACAAGACAGCTTTTCCTTGCCAATATCTCTCTTTTGCAAAGAGCTGCGCATTGGAAAATTCAGGGCTATGTCGTGTAGATGATGGCCTAACAGGAGGCTTTACAATGTTCTTTCTAGTGTCCTTCGTTTGGGAGAAAAATGCAATGGTACAAGACAGCTTTTCCTTGCCAATATCTCTCTTTTGCAAAGAGCTGCGCATTGGAAAATTCAGGGCTATGTCGTGTAGATGATGGCCTAACAGGAGGCTTTAAAATTTTCTTTCTAGTGTCCTTCATTTGGGAGAAAAATGCAAAGGTACAAGACAGCTTTTCCTTGCCAATATCTCTCTTTTGCAAAGAGCTACGCATTGGAAAATTCAGGGCTATGTCGTGTAGATGATGGCCTAACAGGAGGCTTTAAAATTTTCTTTCTAGTGACCTTCGTTTGGGAGAAAAATGCAATGGTACAAGACAGCTTTTCCTTGCCAATATCTCTCTTTTGCAAAGAGCTGCGCATTGGAAAATCCAGGGCTATGTCGTGTAGATGATGGCCTAACAGGAGGCTTTAAAATTTTCTTTCTAGTGTCCTTCGTTTGGGAGAAAAATGCAAAGGTACAAGACAGCTTTTCCTTGCCAATATCTCTCTTTTGCAAAGAGCTACGCATTGGAAAATTCAGGGCTATGTCGTGTAGATGATGGCCTAACAGGAGGCTTTAAAATTTTCTTTCTAGTGACCTTCGTTTGGGAGAAAAATGCAAAGGTACAAGACAGCTTTTCCTTGCCAATATCTCTCTTTTGCAAAGAGCTGCGCATTGGAAAATTCAGGGCTATGTCGTGTAGATGATGGCCTAACAGGAGGCTTTAAAATGTTCTTTCTAGTGTCCTTCGTTTGGGAGAAAAATGCAATGGTACAAGACAGCTTTTCCTTGCCAATATCTCTCTTTTGCAAAGAGCTGCGCATTGGAAAATTCAGGGCTATGTCGTGTAGATGATGGCCTAACAGGAGGCTTTAAAATTTTCTTTCTAGTGACCTTCGTTTGGGAGAAAAATGCAAAGGTACAAGACAGCTTTTCCTTGCCAATATCTCTCTTTTGCAAAGAGCTGCGCATTGGAAAATTCAGGGCTATGTCGTGTAGATGATGGCCTAACAGGAGGCTTTAAAATTTTCTTTCTAGTGTCCTTCGTTTGGGAGAAAAATGCAATGGTACAAGACAGTTTTTCCTTGCCAATATCTCTCTTTTGCAAAGAGCTGCGCATTGGAAAATTCAGGGCTATGTCGTGTAGATGATGGCCTAACAGGAGGCTTTAAAATTTTCTTTCTAGTGACCTTCGTTTGGGAGAAAAATGCAATGGTACAAGACAGCTTTTCCTTGCCAATATCTCTCTTTTGCAAAGAGCTGCGCATTGGAAAATTCAGGGCTATGTCGTGTAGATGATGGCCTAACAGGAGGCTTTAAAATTTTCTTTCTAGTGACCTTCGTTTGGGAGAAAAATGCAAAGGTACAAGACAGCTTTTCCTTGCCAATATCTCTCTTTTGCAAAGAGCTGCGCATTGGAAAATTCAGGGCTATGTCGTGTAGATGATGGCCTAACAGGAGGCTTTAAAATTTTCTTTCTAGTGACCTTCGTTTGGGAGAAAAATGCAATGGTACAAGACAGCTTTTCCTTGCCAATATCTCTCTTTTGCAAAGAGCTGCGCATTGGAAAATCCAGGGCTATGTCGTGTAGATGATGGCCTAACAGGAGGCTTTAAAATTTTCTTTCTAGTGTCCTTCGTTTGGGAGAAAAATGCAAAGGTACAAGACAGCTTTTCCTTGCCAATATCTCTCTTTTGCAAAGAGCTACGCATTGGAAAATTCAGGGCTATGTCGTGTAGATGATGGCCTAACAGGAGGCTTTAAAATTTTCTTTCTAGTGACCTTCGTTTGGGAGAAAAATGCAAAGGTACAAGACAGCTTTTCCTTGCCAATATCTCTCTTTTGCAAAGAGCTGCGCATTGGAAAATTCAGGGCTATGTCGTGTAGATGATGGCCTAACAGGAGGCTTTAAAATTTTCTTTCTAGTGACCTTCGTTTGGGAGAAAAATGCAAAGGTACAAGACAGCTTTTCCTTGCCAATATCTCTCTTTTGCAAAGAGCTGCGCATTGGAAAATTCAGGGCTATGTCGTGTAGATGATGGCCTAACAGGAGGCTTTAAAATTTTCTTTCTAGTGTCCTTCGTTTGGGAGAAAAATGCAAAGGTACAAGACAGCTTTTCCTTGCCAATATCTCTCTTTTGCAAAGAGCTGCGCATTGGAAAATTCAGGGCTATGTCGTGTAGATGATGGCCTAACAGGAGGCTTTAAAATGTTCTTTCTAGTGTCCTTCGTTTGGGAGAAAAATGCAATGGTACAAGACAGCTTTTCCTTGCCAATATCTCTCTTTTGCAAAGAGCTGCGCATTGGAAAATTCAGGGCTATGTCGTGTAGATGATGGCCTAACAGGAGGCTTTACAATGTTCTTTCTAGTGTCCTTCGTTTGGGAGAAAAATGCAATGGTACAAGACAGCTTTTCCTTGCCAATATCTCTCTTTTGCAAAGAGCTGCGCATTGGAAAATTCAGGGCTATGTCGTGTAGATGATGGCCTAACAGGAGGCTTTAAAATTTTCTTTCTAGTGTCCTTCATTTGGGAGAAAAATGCAAAGGTACAAGACAGCTTTTCCTTGCCAATATCTCTCTTTTGCAAAGAGCTACGCATTGGAAAATTCAGGGCTATGTCGTGTAGATGATGGCCTAACAGGAGGCTTTAAAATTTTCTTTCTAGTGACCTTCGTTTGGGAGAAAAATGCAATGGTACAAGACAGCTTTTCCTTGCCAATATCTCTCTTTTGCAAAGAGCTGCGCATTGGAAAATCCAGGGCTATGTCGTGTAGATGATGGCCTAACAGGAGGCTTTAAAATTTTCTTTCTAGTGTCCTTCGTTTGGGAGAAAAATGCAAAGGTACAAGACAGCTTTTCCTTGCCAATATCTCTCTTTTGCAAAGAGCTACGCATTGGAAAATTCAGGGCTATGTCGTGTAGATGATGGCCTAACAGGAGGCTTTAAAATTTTCTTTCTAGTGACCTTCGTTTGGGAGAAAAATGCAAAGGTACAAGACAGCTTTTCCTTGCCAATATCTCTCTTTTGCAAAGAGCTGCGCATTGGAAAATTCAGGGCTATGTCGTGTAGATGATGGCCTAACAGGAGGCTTTAAAATGTTCTTTCTAGTGTCCTTCGTTTGGGAGAAAAATGCAATGGTACAAGACAGCTTTTCCTTGCCAATATCTCTCTTTTGCAAAGAGCTGCGCATTGGAAAATTCAGGGCTATGTCGTGTAGATGATGGCCTAACAGGAGGCTTTAAAATTTTCTTTCTAGTGACCTTCGTTTGGGAGAAAAATGCAAAGGTACAAGACAGCTTTTCCTTGCCAATATCTCTCTTTTGCAAAGAGCTGCGCATTGGAAAATTCAGGGCTATGTCGTGTAGATGATGGCCTAACAGGAGGCTTTAAAATTTTCTTTCTAGTGTCCTTCGTTTGGGAGAAAAATGCAATGGTACAAGACAGTTTTTCCTTGCCAATATCTCTCTTTTGCAAAGAGCTGCGCATTGGAAAATTCAGGGCTATGTCGTGTAGATGATGGCCTAACAGGAGGCTTTAAAATTTTCTTTCTAGTGACCTTCGTTTGGGAGAAAAATGCAAAGGTACAAGACAGCTTTTCCTTGCCAATATCTCTCTTTTGCAAAGAGCTGCGCATTGGAAAATTCAGGGCTATGTCGTGTAGATGATGGCCTAACAGGAGGCTTTAAAATTTTCTTTCTAGTGACCTTCGTTTGGGAGAAAAATGCAAAGGTACAAGACAGCTTTTCCTTGCCAATATCTCTCTTTTGCAAAGAGCTGCGCATTGGAAAATTCAGGGCTATGTCGTGTAGATGATGGCCTAACAGGAGGCTTTAAAATTTTCTTTCTAGTGCCCTTCGTTTGGGAGAAAAATGCAATGGTACAAGACAGCTTTTCCTTGCCAATATCTCTCTTTTGCAAAGAGCTGCGCATTGGAAAATTCAGGGCTATGTCGTGTAGATGATGGCCTAACAGGAGGCTTTAAAATTTTCTTTCTAGTGTCCTTCGTTTGGGAGAAAAATGCAAAGGTACAAGACAGCTTTTCCTTTCCAATATCTCTCTTTTGCAAAGAGCTACGCATTGGAAAATTCAGGGCTATGTCGTGTAGATTATGGCCTAACAGGAGGCTTTAAAATTTTCTTTCTAGTGACCTTCGTTTGGTAGAAAAATGCAAAGGTACAAGACAGCTTTTCCTTGCCAATATCTCTCTTTTGCAAAGAGCTGCGCATTGGAAAATTCAGGGCTATGTCGTGTAGATGATGGCCTAACAGGAGGCTTTAAAATTTTCTTTCTAGTGTCCTTCGTTTGGGAGAAAAATGCAAAGGTACAAGACAGCTTTTCCTTTCCAATATCTCTCTTTTGCAAAGAGCTACGCATTGGAAAATTCAGGGCTATGTCGTGTAGATGCTGGCCTAACAGGAGGCTTTAAAATTTTCTTTCTAGTGACCTTCGTTTGGTAGAAAAATGCAAAGGTACAAGACAGCTTTTCCTTGCCAATATCTCTCTTTTGCAAAGAGCTGCGCATTGGAAAATTCAGGGCTATGTCGTGTAGATGATGGCCTAACAGGAGGCTTTAAAATTTTCTTTCTAGTGACCTTCGTTTGGGAGAAAAATGCAAAGGTACAAGACAGCTTTTCCTTGCCAATATCTCTCTTTTGCAAAGAGCTGCGCATTGGAAAATTCAGGGCTATGTCGTGTAGATGATGGCCTAACAGGAGGCTTTAAAATGTTCTTTCTAGTGTCCTTCGTTTGGGAGAAAAATGCAATGGTACAAGACAGCTTTTCCTTGCCAATATCTCTCTTTTGCAAAGAGCTGCGCATTGGAAAATTCAGGGCTATGTCGTGTAGATGATGGCCTAACAGGAGGCTTTAAAATTTTCTTTCTAGTGACCTTCGTTTGGGAGAAAAATGCAAAGGTACAAGACAGCTTTTCCGTGCCAATATCTCTCTTTTGCAAAGAGCTGCGCATTGGAAAATTCAGGGCTATGTCGTGTAGATGATGGCCTAACAGGAGGCTTTAAAATTTTCTTTCTAGTGACCTTCGTTTGGGAGAAAAATGCAAAGGTACAAGACAGCTTTTCCTTGCCAATATCTCTCTTTTGCAAAGAGCTGCGCATTGGAAAATTCAGGGCTATGTCGTGTAGATGATGGCCTAACAGGAGGCTTTAAAATTTTCTTTCTAGTGACCTTCGTTTGGGAGAAAAATGCAAAGGTACAAGACAGCTTTTCCTTGCCAATATCTCTCTTTTGCAAAGAGCTGCGCATTGGAAAATTCAGGGCTATGTCGTGTAGATGATGGCCTAACAGGAGGCTTTAAAATTTTCTTTCTAGTGCCCTTCGTTTGGGAGAAAAATGCAATGGTACAAGACAGCTTTTCCTTGCCAATATCTCTCTTTTGCAAAGAGCTGCGCATTGGAAAATTCAGGGCTATGTCGTGTAGATGATGGCCTAACAGGAGGCTTTAAAATTTTCTTTCTAGTGTCCTTCGTTTGGGAGAAAAATGCAAACATCTACACGTTATAGCCCTGAATTTTCCAATGCCTATCTCTTTGCAAAAGAGAGATATCGGCAAGGAAAAGCTGTATTGTACCTTTGCATTTTTCTACCAAACGAAGGACACTAGAATGAAAATTTTAAAGCCTCCTATTAGTGCTTCATCTACACGTTATAGCCCTGAATTTTCCAATGCCTATCTCTTTGCAAAAGAGAGATATCGGCAAGGAAAAGCTGTATTGTACCTTTGCATTTTTCTCCCAAACGAAAGACACTAGAATGAAAATGTTAAAGCCTCCTGTTAGTGCTTCATCTACATGTTATAGCCCTGCATTTTCCAATGCCTATCTCTTTGCAAAAGAGAGATATCGGCAAGGAAAAGCTGCATTGTACTTTTGCATTTTTCTCCCAAACGAAAGACACTAGAATTAAAATTTTAAAGCCTCCTGTTAGTGCTTCATCTACACGTTATAGCCCTGAATTTTCCAATTCCTAGCTCTTTGCAAAAGAGAGATATTGGCAAGGAAAAGCTGTATTGTACCTTTGCATTTTTCTCCCAAACGAAAGACACTAGAATGAAAATTTTAAAGCCTCCTGTTAGTGCTTCATCTACACGTTATAGCCCTGAATTTTCCAATGCCTATCTCTTTGCAAAAGAGAGATATCGGCAAGGAAAAGCTGTATTGTACCTTTGCATTTTTCTCCCAAACGAAGGACACTAGAATGAAAATTTAAAAGCCTCCTGTTAGTGCTTCATCTACACGGTATAGCCCTGAATTTTCCAATGCCTAGCTCTTTGCAAAAGAGAGATATTGGCAAGGAAAAGCTGTATTGTACCTTTGCATTTTTCTCCCAAACGAAGGACACTAGAATGAAAAATTTAAAGCCTCCTGTTAGTGCTTCATCTACACGTTATAGCCCTGAATTTTCCAATGCCTATCTCTTTGCAAAAGAGAGATATCGGCAAGGAAAAACTGTATTGTACCTTTGCATTTTTCTCCCAAACGAAAGACACTAGAATGAAAATTTTAAAGCCTACTGTTAGTGCTTCATCTACACGTTATAGCCCTGAATTTTCCAATGCCTAGCTCTTTGCAAAAGAGAGATATCGGCAAGGAAAAGCTGTATTGTACCTTTGCATTTTTCTCCCAAACGAAAGACACTAGAATGAAAATTTTAAAGCCTCCTGTTAGTGCTTCATCTACACGTTATAGCCCTGAATTTTCCAATGCCTATCTCTTTGCAAAAGAGAGATATCGGCAAGGAAAAGCTGTATTGTACCTTTGCATTTTTCTCCCAAACGAAGGACACTAGAATGAAAATTTAAAAGCCTCCTGTTAGTGCTTCATCTACACGGTATAGCCCTGAATTTTCCAATGCCTAGCTCTTTGCAAAAGAGAGATATTGGCAAGGAAAAGCTGTATTGTACCTTTGCATTTTTCTCCCAAACGAAGGACACTAGAATGAAAATTTTAAAGCCTCCTGTTAGTGCTTCATCTACACGTTATAGCCCTGAATTTTCCAATGCCTAGCTCTTTGCAAAAGAGAGATATCGGCAAGGAAAAGCTGTATTGTACCTTTGCATTTTTCTCCCAAACGAAAGACACTAGAATGAAAATTTTAAAGCCTCCTGTTAGTGCTTCATCTACACGTTATAGCCCTGCATTTTCCAATGCCTATCTCTTTGCAAAAGAGAGATATTGGCAAGGAAAAGCTGTATTGTACCTTTGCATTTTTCTCCCAAACGAAAGACACTAGAATGAAAATTTTAAAGCCTACTGTTAGTGCTTCATCTACACGTTATAGCTCTGAATTTTCCAATGCCTATCTCTTTGCAAAAGAGAGATATCGGCAAGGAAAAGCTGTATTGTACCTTTGCATTTTTCTACCAAACGAAGGACACTAGAATGAAAATTTTAAAGCCTCCTATTAGTGCTTCATCTACACGTTATAGCCCTGAATTTTCCAATGCCTATCTCTTTGCAAAAGAGAGATATCGGCAAGGAAAAGCTGTATTGTACCTTTGCATTTTTCTCCCAAACGAAAGACACTAGAATGAAAATTTTAAAGCCTCCTGTTAGTGCTTCATCTACACGTTATAGCCCTGAATTTTCCAATTCCTAGCTCTTTGCAAAAGAGAGATATTGGCAAGGAAAAGCTGTATTGTACCTTTGCATTTTTCTCCCAAACGAAAGACACTAGAATGAAAATTTTAAAGCCTCCTGTTAGTGCTTCATCTACACGTAATAGTCCTGAATTTTCCAATGCCTATCTCTTTGCAAAAGAGAGATATCGGCAAGGAAATGCTGTATTGTACCTTTGCATTTTTCTCCCAAACGAAAGACACTAGAATGAACATTTTAAAGCCTCCTGTTAGTGCTTCATCTACACGTTATAGCCCTGCATTTTCCAATGCCTATCTCTTTGCAAAAGAGAGATATCGGCAAGGAAAAGCTGCATTGTACTTTTGCATTTTTCTCCCAAACGAAAGACACTAGAATGAAAATTTTAAAGCCTCCTGTTAGTGCTTCATCTACACGTTATAGCCCTGAATTTTCCAATGCCTATCTCTTTGCAAAAGAGAGATATCGGCAAGGAAAAGCTGTATTGTACCTTTGCCTTTTTCTCCCAAACGAAGGACACTAGAATGAAAATTTTAAAGCCTCCTATTAGTGCTTCATCTACACGTTATAGCCCTGCATTTTCCAATGCCTATCTCTTTGCAAAAGAGAGATATCGGCAAGGAAAAGCTGTATTGTACCTTTGCATTTTTCTCCCAAACGAAGGACACTAGAATGAAAATTTAAAAGCCTCCTGTTAGTGCTTCATCTACACGGTATAGCCCTGAATTTTCCAATGCCTAGCTCTTTGCAAAATAGAGATATTGGCAAGGAAAAGCTGTATTGTACCTTTGCATTTTTCTCCCAAACGAAGGACACTAGAATGAAAATTTTAAAGCCTCCTGTTAGTGCTTCATCTACACGTTATAGCCCTGAATTTTCCAATGCCTAGCTCTTTGCAAAAGAGAGATATCGGCAAGGAAAAGCTGTATTGTACCTTTGCATTTTTCTCCCAAACGAAAGACACTAGAATGAAAATTTTAAAGCCTCCTGTTAGTGCTTCATCTACACGTTATAGCCCTGCATTTTCCAATGCCTATCTCTTTGCAAAAGAGAGATATTGGCAAGGAAAAGCTGTATTGTACCTTTGCATTTTTCTCCCAAACGAAAGACACTAGAATGAAAATTTTAAAGCCTACTGTTAGTGCTTCATCTACACGTTATAGCTCTGAATTTTCCAATGCCTATCTCTTTGCAAAAGAGAGATATCGGCAAGGAAAAGCTGTATTGTACCTTTGCATTTTTCTACCAAACGAAGGACACTAGAATGAAAATTTTAAAGCCTCCTATTAGTGCTTCATCTACACGTTATAGCCCTGAATTTTCCAATGCCTATCTCTTTGCAAAAGAGAGATATCGGCAAGGAAAAGCTGTATTGTACCTTTGCATTTTTCTCCCAAACGAAAGACACTAGAATGAAAATTTTAAAGCCTCCTGTTAGTGCTTCATCTACACGTTATAGCGCTGCATTTTCCAATGCCTATCTCTTTGCAAAAGAGAGATATCGGCAAGGAAAAGCTGCATTGTACTTTTGCATTTTTCTCCCAAACGAAAGACACTAGAATGAAAATTTTAAAGCCTCCTGTTAGTGCTTCATCTACACGTAATAGCCCTGAATTTTCCAATGCCTATCTCTTTGCAAAAGAGAGATATCGGCAAGGAAATGCTGTATTGTACCTTTGCATTTTTCTCCCAAACGAAAGACACTAGAATGAACATTTTAAAGCCTCCTGTTAGTGCTTCATCTACACGTTATAGCCCTGCATTTTCCAATGCCTATCTCTTTGCAAAAGAGAGATATCGGCAAGGAAAAGCTGCATTGTACTTTTGCATTTTTCTCCCAAACGAAAGACACTAGAATGAAAATTTTAAAGCCTCCTGTTAGTGCTTCATCTACACGTTATAGCCCTGAATTTTCCAATGCCTATCTCTTTGCAAAAGAGAGATATTGGCAAGGAAAAGCTGTATTGTACCTTTGCCTTTTTCTCCCAAACGAAGGACACTAGAATGAAAATTTTAAAGCCTCCTATTAGTGCTTCATCTACACGTTATAGCCCTGCATTTTCCAATGCCTATCTCTTTGCAAAAGAGAGATATCGGCAAGGAAAAGCTGTATTGTACCTTTGCATTTTTCTCCCAAACGAAGGACACTAGAATGAAAATTTTAAAGCCTCCTGTTAGTGCTTCATCTACACGTTATAGCCCTGCATTTTCCAATGCCTATCTCTTTGCAAAAGAGAGATATCGGCAAGGAAAAGCTGCATTGTACTTTTGCATTTTTCTCCCAAACGAAAGACACTAGAATGAAAATTTTAAAGCCTCCTGTTAGTGCTTCATCTACACGTTATAGCCCTGCATTTTCCAATGCCTATCTCTTTGCAAAAGAGAGATATCGGCAAGGAAAAGCTGCATTGTACTTTTGCATTTTTCTCCCAAACGAAAGACACTAGAATGAAAATTTTAAAGCCTCCTGTTAGTGCTTCATCTACACGTTATAGCCCTGAATTTTCCAATGCCTATCTCTTTGCAAAAGAGAGATATCGGCAAGGAAAAGCTGTATTGTACCTTTGCACTTTTCTCCCAAACGAAGGACACTAGAATAAAAATTTAAAAGCCTCCTGTTAGTGCTTCATCTACACGTTATAGCCCTGAATTTTCCAATGCCTATCTCTTTGCAAAAGAGAGATATCGGCAAGGAAAAGCTGTATTGTACCTTTGCATTTTTCTCCCAAACGAAGGACAATAGAATGAAAATTTTAAAGCCTCCTGTTAATGCTTCATCTACACGTTATAGCCCTGAATTTTCCAATGCCTATCTCTTTGCAAAAGAGAGATATCGGCAAGGAAAAGCTGTATTGTACCTTTGCCTTTTTCTCCCAAACGAAGGACACTAGAATGAAAATTTTAAAGCCTCCTATTAGTGCTTCATCTACACGTTATAGCCCTGAATTTTCCAATGCCTATCTCTTTGCAAAAGAGAGATATCGGCAAGGAAAAGCTGTATTGTACCTTTGCATTTTTCTCCCAAACGAAGGACACTAGAATGAAAATTTTAAAGCCTCCTGTTAGTGCTTCATCTACACGTTATAGCCCTGCATTTTCCAATGCCTATCTCTGTGCAAAAGAGAGATATCGGCAAGGAAATGCTGTATTGTACCTTTGCATTTTTCTCCCAAACGAAAGACACTAGAATGAAAATTTTAAAGCCTCCTGTTAGTGCTTCATCTACACGTTATAGCCCTGCATTTTCCAATGCCTATCTCTTTGCAAAAGAGAGATATCGGCAAGGAAAAGCTGCATTGTACTTTTGTATTTTTCTCCCAAACGAAAGACACTAGAATGAAAATTTTAAAGCCTACTGTTAGGGCTTCATCTACACGTTATAGCCCTGCATTTTCCAATGCCTATCTCTTTGCAAAAGAGAGATATCGGCAAGGAAAAGCTGCATTGTACTTTTGCATTTTTCTCCCAAACGAAAGACACTAGAATGAAAATTTTAAAGCCTCCTGTTAGTGCTTCATCTACACGTTATAGCCCTGAATTTTCCAATGCCTATCTCTTTGCAAAAGAGAGATATCGGCAAGGAAAAGCTGTATTGTACCTTTGCATTTTTCTCCCAAACGAAAGACACTAGAATGAAAATTTTAAAGCCTCCTGTTAGTGCTTCATCTACACGTTATAGCCCTGCATTTTCCAATGCCTATCTCTTTGCAAAAGAGAGATATCGGCAAGGAAAAGCTGTATTGTACCTTTGCATTTTTCTCCCAAACGAAAGACACTAGAATGAAAATTGTAAAGCCTCCTGTTAGTGCTTCATCTACACGTTATAGCCCTGAATTTTCCAATGCCTATCTCTTTGTTATCATGCTGTTAACTGGGTTCAGATCACAAGTTGTACGGTGTGATTGGTGTGGCTGGTATGAGTCTTACCCGGGATTCAAAATCCTTCCTTATTGTGTACGCTCGTCCGGGCACAGTATCCTAACTGAGGCTTGGAGGAGGGTCATAGGGGGAGGAGCCAGTGCACACCAGCTAGTCCTAAAGCTTTTACTTTGTGCCCAGTCTCCTGCGGAGCCGCTATTCCCCATGGTCCTTTCGGAGTCCCCAGCATCCACTACGGACTATGAGAAATAGAATTATCGGTAAGTAAATTCTTATTTTCTGGACTGTGTCCAGGATCATCCTAAGGAATAGAAGACGTGTCTTCGGGATCAGCTGCGATTTTGGAATATTAAGAATCCAACCGTGCTGCCGCAACACTACCTGAGATAGTGCTACCCCGACTACCAACTGTTCCCTGGATCTTGCCCTTATCCGGAGATCGTCCAAGTAAGGGATAATTAAAACTCCCTTCCTTCGAAGGAGTATCATCATTTCGGCCATTACTTTGGTAAAGACCCGGGGTGCCGTGGACAAACCAAACGGCAGCGTCTGAAACTGATAGTGACAGTTCTGTACCACAAACCTGAGGTACCCTTGGTGAGAAGGGTAATTTGGGACATGGAGATAAGCATCCTTGATGTCCAGAGACACCATATAATCCCCTTCTTCCCGGTTTGCCATCACCGCTCTGAGTGACTCCATCTTGAATTTGAACCTTTGTATGTAAGTGTTCAAGGATTTCAGATTTAAATTAGGTCTCACCGAGCCGTCCGGCTTCGGTACCACAAACAGCGTGGAATAATACCCCTTTCCCTGTTGTAGGAGGGGTACCTTGATTATCACCTGCTGGGAATACAGCTTGTGAATGGCTTCCCATACCGCCTCCCTGTCGGAGGGAGACGTCGGTAAAGCAGACTTTAGGAAAACGGCGAAGGGGAGACGTCTCGAATTCCAATTTGTACCCCTGAGATACCACCTGAAGGATCCAGGGGTCCACCTGTGAGTGAGCCCACTGCACGCTGAAATTTATGAGACGGGCCCACACCGTTTCTGTTCCTGGGAACTGGCTGTTTGCTGCAGCCTTTTTCCTCTCCCTCTGCCTCGGGGCAGAAATGAGGAGCCTTTTGCCCGCTTGCCCTTATGGGGCCCAAAGGACTGCGCCTGATAATACGGCGTCTTCTTATGTTGAGAGGCTACCTGGGGTAAAAATGTGGATTTCCCAGCTGTTGCCGTGGCCACCAGGTCTGTTAGACCTACCCCAAATAACTCCTCCCTTTTATAAGGCGATACTTCCATATGCCTTTTGGAATCAGCATCACCTGACCACTGTCTTGTCCATAACCCTCTTCTGGCAGAAATGGACAGCGCACTTACTCTTGATGCCAGTCGGCAAATATCCCTCTGTGCATCACGCATATATAGAAAGCATCTTTTAAATGCTCTATAGTCAGTAATATACTGTCCCTATCTAGGGTATCAATATTGTCAGTCAGGGAATCCGACCAAGCCACCCCAGCACTGCACATCCAGGCTGAGGCGATTGCTGGTCGCAGTATCACACCCGTGTGAGTGTATATACATTTTAGGATATTTTACTGCTTTCTGTCAGCAGGTTCCTTAAGGGCGGCCGTATCCGGGGACGGTAGTGCCACCTGTTTAGACAAGCGTGTGAGCGCTTTATTCACCCTAGGGGGTGTTTCCCAATGTGCCCTATCCTCTGGCGGGAAGGGGTATGATGCTAATAACTTTTTAGGAATTAACAGTTTTTATCGGGGGAAACCCACGCATCATCACACACTTCATTTAATTCCTCAGATGCAGGAAAAACTACAGGCAGTTTTTTCTCACCCAACATAATACCCTTTTTAGTGGTACTGGTATTATCAGAAATGTGTAAAAACATTTTCCATAGCCTCAATCATGTAACGTGTGGCCCTACTGGAAGTCACATTCGTCTCTTAATCGTCGACACTGGAATCAGTATCCGTGTCGGCGTCTGTATCTGCCATCTGCGGTAACGGGCGTTTTAGAGCCCCTGATGGCTTTTGAGACACCTGGACAGGCACAGGCTGAGTAGCCGGCTGTCTCATGTCATCAATCTTTTGTAAAGAGCTGACACTGTCACGTAATTCCTTCCATAAGCTCAGCCACTCAGGTGTCGACTCCCTAGGGGGTGACAACTCCATTACAGGCAATTGCTCCGCCTCCACACCATTTTCCTCCTCATACATGTCGACACAATCGTACCGACACACAGCACACACACAGTGAATGCTCTGATAGAGGACAGGACCCCACTAGCCCTTTGGGGAGACAGAGGGAGAGTATGCCAGCACACACCAGAGCGCTAATAATATATATACAGGGATAACCTTATATAAGTGTTTTTCCCCTTATAGCTGCTGTATTGTTATACTACGCCTAATTAGTGCCCTCCTCTCTTTTTTAACCCCTTTCTGTAGTGTAGTAACTGCAGGGGAGAGCCAGGGAGCTTCCCTCCAACGGAGCTGTGAGAGAAAATGGCGCCAGTGTGCTGAGGAGATAGGCTCCGCCCCCTTCTCGGCGGCCTTTTCTCCCGTTTTTCTGTGGAATCTGGCAGGGGTTAAAATTCATCCATATAGCCCTGGGGGCTATATGTGATGTATTTTCGCCAGCCAAGGTGTTTCTATTGCTGCTCAGGGCGCCCCCCCCTAGCGCCCTGCACCCTCAGTGACCGAAGTGTGAAGTGTGTTGAGGAGCAATGGCGCACAGCTGCAGTGCTGTGCGCTACCTTGGTGAAGACAGGATGTCTTCTGCCGCCGATTTTCCGGACCTCTTCTTGCTTCTGGCTCTGTAAGGGGGCCGGCGGCGCGGCTCTGGGACCGAGCTCCGAGGCTGGGCCTGTGTTCGGTCCCTCTGGAGCTAATGGTGTCCAGTAGCCTAAGAAGCCCAATCCACTCTGCACGCAGGTGAGTTCGCTTCTTCTCCCCTTAGTCCCTCGATGCAGTGAGCCTGTTGCCAGCAGGTCTCACTGAAAATAAAAAAAATAAAACTAAACTTTCACTAAGAAGCTCAGGAGAGCCCCTAGTGTGCACCCTTCTCGGCCGGGCACAAAAATCTAACTGAGGCTTGGAGGATTGTCATAGGGGGAGGAGCCAGTGCACACCAGGTAGTCCTAAAGCTTTACTTTTGTGCCCAGTCTCCAGCGGAGCCGCTAATCCCCATGGTCCTTACGGAGTTCCCAGCATCCACTAGGACGTCAGAGAAACACTGATAGAGTACATTATATTTATGAATTAATTGCTTCCAGATTCTGCAGCAGCATCATCAGCACCACCAGTGTTACTCACAGTCACTTCACACTGACTGCTGCACAACACATCACTTAATTTCCGGGCCGCCCGCCACCTGGTGAAGAGACATGGGAGATGAAGGACCAGCAGTGCCACGTTGAGCGGAAGTATTGTGAATTAGTTACCCACACACTCCTTGTGACACCTGCTCCCCGTCTGCCCTCCCACCCGCCGCCTGCCGTCCGGAACCCGCACTGACAAGTAAGTCTCAGCAGAATGTGTCTGCCAGCAGCTCCCAGTCCCTCCTAGAGGAACACTGCCAGTGGTGTGGCGGCCGCGGCACACTAGGACTGAGAGACCGCAGCAGGAGGAAAGCACAGGTGGGCGGGAGGAGAGCATGGGCGGACATCACCATGTCACATTGCAAGGTGACGCCAGTCCCCCCAGTGAGGCCGCCGACGAATGCACTCAGCATAGTATTAGCAGCAGGCAGAGGGGGGTCGGGTGCAGCGGTGGTGGGAGGTACGGAAATGAGCTGCAGGCTAGGCTCCACCGATCACACACTCAGCGATCACTGTGCTACAGCAAGCGTGGCGTGCAGCGGTGCTGGACATGAGGGAGTGCCTGTGCGCACCAGGCACCCCCTGTACGCACGCCTATGCGCTACCACCACCCATATGCCACACTACATCACTATGCTACAGCCCTCCCATATGCTGCACTTCATAATTACACTATACCCCCCATACAACATACTACATCACCACACTACACTACTCACAATAAAATTAAAACATCCCAGTTCCTCATTCTTAATGAGCTCACGTGAGTTCTCTCCCCAACGGAGCTCCAGACCAAGTAACAATGAAGACACCAGCAGCGTGTAGGGGGCAGGCCTGGTCCACTTGTCAGGAGAGAGCAGTCACAGGAGGGTAAGAAGGGGGCGGGGCCTAGTCCTACAGACGGGAGAGAGCACAGACAGGAGAGAGCAAGGTACAGGGGTAGAAGGGGACGGAGCCTATTCTTACAGGCTTTCAAAATTCGACTTTAAAATTCGACATTTGACAAATTCGACTTTTCTGCAATGGTACAAATGCGGCAATTCGACAAAAGTATATTCAATTGAAGTTTGTAAATTCGACAACAGTGCTTTTAAACAGTAAATTCGTCATTTTCAATCCGCCACACTTTGCTGGCGGAATCTAATAAAAAAAATTTAAAAACATGTTTTTTTTTGCAGTTTTTTTTTTTTGGTAATAGCATATCTATTTATATTAGAAGGGATTAGGTACTTGGTTTGTCTTTTTTGGAGGCACAAGTATTATTTATATATTTTTTAAAATATTATTTATTTTTTAAATGGAATGTGAAAAACCCGAAAAAAAAATTGCGTGGGTCCCCCCTCCAAAGCATAACCAGCCTCGGGCTCTTCGAGCCGGTCCTGGTTCTAAAAATCTGGGGGGAAAACGGACAGGGGATCCCCCGTATTTTTAAAACCAGCACCGGGCTCTGTGCCTGGTGCTGGTGCAAAAAATACGGGGAACAAAAAGAGTAGGGGTCCCCCGTATTTTTTACACCAGCATCGGGCTCCACTAGCTGGACAGATAATGCCACAGCCGGGGGTCACTTTTATACAGTGCCCTGCGGCCGTGGCATTAAATATCCAACTAGTCACCCCTGGCCGGGGTACCCTTGGGGAGTGGGGACCCCCAGCCACCCAAGGGCCAGGGGTGAAGCCCGAGGCTGTCCCCCCCATCCAAGGGCTGCGGATGGGAGGCTGATAGCCTTGAGAAAATTTAAATAATATTGTTTTTTCTAGTAGTACTACAAGTCCCAGCAAGCCTCCCCCGCAAGCTGGTACTTGGAGAACCACAAGTACCAGCATGCAGGAGAAAAACGGGCCCGCTGGTACCTGTAGTTCTACTGGGGAAAAAATACCCAAATAAAAACAGGACACAGACACCGTAAAAATATAACTTTATTTCCCACCTGCCGACACACCCATACTTACCTATGTTGACATGAAGCAGTCGGTCCTCTTCTCCAAGTAGAATCCACGGGTACCTGAAAATAAAAGATAATTATACTCACCTGATCCAGGTTCCAGATTAAATCCACATACTTGGCAAAACAACAAACCGAACACCCGGACCAGACGGACTGAAAGGGGTCCCATGTTTACACATGGGATCCCTTTCCACGAATGCAGACATCCGAATCTCGCGAGAATCCGACAGCGGGATGATGACGTTCGTGCGCGCTCGGGCTAGCCGAGCAAGGCGGGAAGGTTCGAACCTGCCTCGGACCCGTGTAAAATGGGTGAAGTTCGGGGGGTTCGGATTCCGACGAACCGAACCCACTCATCACTAGTATGTACGTGAGTGTCAGGTGCCGTGCCCGTACATATGTGTCAGTGCCGTGCGTGTACGTACGTGTGTGTCAAGTGTCGTGCGTGTACGTGTGTGTGTGTGTCAGGTGGCGCGTACCTACATGTGTGTATGTCAGGTGCTGTGCATGTGTGTACGTACAGGCGTGTGTCAGGTGCCGCGCGTGTACGTACGTGTGTGTGTGTGCCAGGAGCCGCGCGTGTACATGCGTGTGGGTGTCAGGAGCCGTGCGTATACGTACATACGTGTAAGTGTCAGGTGCCGTGCGTATACGTACATACGTGTGTGTGTCAGGAGCCGCGCGTGTTCGTACATGTGTGTGTGTGTGTCAGGAGCCACGCGTGTGTGTGTGTGTGTGTCAGGAGCCGCGCGTGTTCGTACATGTGTGTCAGGTGCCGCACGTGTATGTGTGTGTGTGTGTTAAATTCCGCGTGTGTACGTACGTATGTGTGTGCCTGGAGCCGCGCGTGTACATACATGTGTGTGTGTCAGGTGCTGTACGTGTATGTGTGTGTCTCAGGTGCTGCACGTGTATATGCGTGTATCTCAGGTGCTGCATTTGTATGCGTCAGCTGCCACGTGGGTGTCAGGTGTTGAGCGTGTATGTGTTTGTGTCGCATCTGTATGTGTGTGACTGTCAGGTGCTGCACGTGTATGTGTGTGTCAGGTGCTGCATGTATATATGTGTGTGTTAGGTGCTGTTCATGTATGTGGGAGTGGCAGGTGCTACATGTGTATATATGTGTGAGTGGCAGGTGCTGCGTGTGTATACGAGTGTGTGTGAGGTGCTGCGAGTGTATGTGTGTGTTAGGTGCTCTGAGTGTATATGATTGTGTGTCAGGTGCTGTGCGTGTGTGCGTTAAATGCCACATGTATGTATGTATGTGTGTCAGGTGCTGCGTGTGTGTGTGGGTGTGTCAGGTGCTGCATGTCTGTGTGTGTGGGTGTGTCAGGTGCTGCATGTGTGTGTGTGTGTCTGTCAGGTGCTGCATGTGTGTGTCAGGTGCTGCATGTCTGCGTGTGTGTCAGGTGCTGCATGTCTGTGTCAGGTGCTGCGTGTGTGTGTGTGTGTGTGTCAGGTGCTGTGTGTGTGTGTGTGTCAGGTGCTGCGTATGTGTGTGTGTGTCAGGTGCTGCGTGTCTGTGTCAGGTGCTGCGTGTCTGCGTGTGTGTGTCAGGTGCTGCGTGTCTGCGTGTGTGTGTCAGGTGCTGCGTGTCTGCGTGTGTGTGTCAGGTGCTGCGTGTCTGCGTGTGTGTGTCAGGTGCTGCGTGTGTGTGTGTGTGTGTCAGGTGCTGCGTGTCTGCGTGTGTGTGTCAGGCGCTGCATGTCTGTGTGTCAGGTGCTGCGTGTGTGTGTGTCAGGTGCTGTGTGTGTGTGTCAGGTGCTGCGTGCCGTGTGCGTGTGTCAGGTGCGTGAGTGTGCGTGTGTCAGGTGCGTGAGTGTGTGTGTGTCAGGTGCGTGAGTGTGTGTGTGTGTGTCAGGTGCGTGAGTGTGTGTGTCAGGTGCGTGAGTGTGTGTGTGTCAGGCGTTGCGTGTCTGTGTGTGTCAGGCGCTGCGTGTCTGTGTGTGTAAGGCGCTGCGTGTGAGTGTGTGCGTGTGTGTCAGGTCCGTGTGAGTGTCAGGTGCTGCGTCTGTGTGTGTGTGTCAGGTGCTGCGTGTGTGCGTGTGTGTCAGGCGCTGCGTGTGCGTGTGTCAGGCGCTGCAGGGAGGGCGGGGGGGACGGACAGCAGGGAGGGCGGGGGGGGGACGGACACACAGTAGGGAGGGCGGGGGGAGAACGGACACACAGCAGAGAGGAGGAGGGGGGGTGGCCGGACACAGCGGGAGGAGGGGGGGTGGCCGGACACAGCGGGAGGAGGGGGTGGCCGGACACAGCGGGAGGAGGGGGGGTGGCCGGACACAGCGGGAGGAGGGGGGGTGGCCGGACACAGCGGGAGGGGGGGGTGGCCGGACATAGCGGGAGGGGGGGGTGGACGGACACAGCGAGAGGGGGGGGTGGCCGGACACAGCGGGAGGGGGGGGGGCCGGACACAGCGGGAGGAGGGGAGGGTGGCCGGACACAGCGGGAGGAGGGGAGGGTGGCCGGACACAGCGGGAGGAGGGGAGGGTGGCCGGACACACAGCAGGGAGGGCGCGGGGGGGAACACACTGCAGGGAGGAGGGGGGGGGACACACAGCAGGGAGGGCAAGGGGGGGGGGCGACGGACACACAGCAGGGGGGGGGGAGGGAGACGGACACACAGCAGGGAGGGCAAGAGGGGGAGGGGGGGGTGACTGGTGACCATAGAGACCTTGATAAATACCGCATACTGCAGGGAGGGAGGGCCGGACACAGCGGGAGGAGGAGGAGGGAGGAGTGGCCGGACACAGCTGCCCGAGGCGCCTCCTACTGCCAGCCGCACCACTGACGCGGGGAGGAGACACAGGCAGCCACCAGGGAAGGTCCGGCGGGCGGCCGGGCACACAGCGGGCGAGCGGGCGGGCGAGCGAGCGGGCGGGCGGGCGGGAGGGGAGGGTGGCCGGGCGGGCGGGAGGGGAGGGTGGCCGGACACGCGGGGGAGAAGTGGAAGCTGGGTACACAGCGGTGGGCTGCCTGACAGAACTCACCCAGTGCTACGATCTCCTCCCGCTTCATGGACCTCAATGAACTCACACGCCGGGAACCGCTGGCTGTCCTCCTGCAGCTCCACGTGACTCCTTCCCGCTCTGTCTCCTCGTGCCCAACTGCCAGAGCTACTCTCTGTACACCCCCTGCTGGCGGTCACTGCGCAGGCGCAACAAATTGAAATGCCCTATCTCTATAATGGGGCATATTTCTCTTAATTAAAAAAACCCTATAACTTTCTGAAAAACCACAACCCCAAAAGGCACTACACTGGGGCATACTCTATCTAGTAAAACAAACCCCAAGTCTTAATTCGTCCTCTATCCTGAGTTATGCCTTCCCAAAAAAATCTTCATTCACTCTATGGGAAAACGTTGTCAAAAAGCCACAGAGGGAGTGGCAGAAAAAAACTGACAGTTGGAACTTTAGCTTACTCCCAATTCCTCATTTTTTATTATTTTGCCCTGAAATTTGTCCTGCAGCAGCGGGTGACGATTCTACGCGTCCATGCCAAATTTCAGCTCAGTACGTCCAATCAGTTTTGAGGTGTAGCCCCTCAAACACCATGCCCCCATCTCAGAAGTTCCCTATGGGAGAATTCCGTTTGTTCGATTCAGCCTTAATATAAGGGCACGACCGTGCCCTTATAATTGACAGTATTGTTTTCTTTCAAAAATCCACTTAATTTTCTTTACCCGATTATTAAAATGGTAATTGACAAAAACAAACTACATTGTCACCAGAAGAGCAATACAAAATGTACAAGTGATATATTAAAATCATCTTTCCAGCTTGAATTTCAATGATGCATTGGGGCAACGATTTTGTGAGAAACATCTTCACCCTTAAATAAAGATTTTCTTAATTCCTTACCTGTGTGCTAATTAGATATCACCTTGTTTTCACATTAAACAGACTTCCACATGAGAAAACAGCAAAGATGCAGTGGCGTTAATGTTTCCTGGTGTCAACCTGTATTATTTCCGTAGATATTGAAATGAGGATGCATCTTGCTGCCTTTCCAATGAAGCAAGTTTAATTTAGTAATAGGTGAAAAACCATCCCTACAAAGATGTTAATCAGATACTTGGCTTTGTGGACACTTTTCAGAGAACAAATTAGTTAGCATAAAAATAAAGCCAGAAAATGAAGAGCTGTTTAATCACTCAATTGGATTTTTCTGCCAGCATATTTCTTTTTCTCTGCAACCCACTGCTAAATTGTGCTTCCTAGCTGTTTTTATAAAATCACTGAATCAAATCTAACTCTGATTACATCAGAGAAGGCCAGGTACCCTACACCATAACAGGGGGTTTGAAATTTTGACTTGTCTACTTAAAGATCACCAAAATCTGATAACAAGGTCAATTAAGTCCCTGGGTGGAATTGAACCACCAACCTTTTGGTTAATAGCCTTACACACTAACTGATTGCGCCACAGCGACACTTTGCAAAAGTAGTTACTGACAAAGGCTAATAAGCATTCATCTAGAACGATTCCTAGAAACATTTTAAAAAGTCAATAATGTGGAGAGTTTTTGTAAGATGTTTCTTCCATCAACCAATGAAGAAACACATTGGTACTTTCCCATGATGAGTGAGTGCTTCAGGATCTCTTGCACTTACATGTGCAGCAGAGTACTGTAATGGAAGCATGCTGGGTCCATAACCCAGAGGTAGGCAGATTGAAACTATCCTCTGCTATATGCATTTTTTTTTGTTAATTAAAGTAATCCAAAACTGGGATTGATATTTTTGCTCTTTTATTTTTACTTAAAGTACAATAACTTTTACCATTTTAATTTGTTTTAATAGTATATTGACAGTATTGTTTTCTTTCAAAAATCCAATTAATTTTCTTTACCCGATTATTAAAATGGTAATTGACAAAAGCAAACTACATTGTCACCAGAAGAGCAATACAAAATGTACAAGTGATATATTAAAATC
The DNA here is from genome assembly GCF_028390025.1 of Pseudophryne corroboree. Classification (NCBI taxonomy): domain Eukaryota; kingdom Metazoa; phylum Chordata; class Amphibia; order Anura; family Myobatrachidae; genus Pseudophryne; species Pseudophryne corroboree. Next base: position 521,200 of record NW_026969024.1, read on the forward strand.
ATCTTTCCAGCTTGAATTTCAATGATGCATTGGGGCAACGATTTTGTGAGAAACATCTTCACCCTTAAATAAAGATTTTCTTAATTCCTTACCTGTGTGCTAATTAGATATCTCCTTGATTTCACATTAAACAGACTTCCACATGAGAAAGCAGCAAGGATGCAGTGGCGTTGATGTTTCCTGGTGTCAACCTGTATTATTTCAGTAGATATTGAAATGAGGATGCATCTTGCTGCCTTTCCAATTAAGCAAGTTTAATTTAGTAATAGGTGAAAAACCATCCCTACAAAGATGTTAATCAGATACTTGGCTTTGTGGACACTTTTCAGAGAACAAATTTGTTAGCATAAAAATAAAGCCAGAAAATGAAGAGCTGTTTAATCACTCAATTGGATTTTTTTGCCAGCATATTTCTTTTTCTCTGCAACCCACTGCTAAATTGTGCTTCCTAGCTGTTTTTATAAAATCACTGAATCAAATCTAACTCTGATTACATCAGAGAAGGCCAGGTACCCTACACCATAACAGGGGTTTTTGAAATTTTGACTTGTCTACTTAAAGATCAACAAAATCTGATAACAAGGTCAATTACGTCCCTGGGTGGGATTGAACCACCAACCTTTTGGTTAATTGCCGTACACACTAACTGATTGCGCCACAGCGATACTTTTCAAAAGTACATACTGACAAAGGCTAATAAGCATTCATCTAGAACGTTTCCTATAAAAACTTTAAATAGTCAATAATCTGGAGAGTTTTTGTAAGATGTTTCTTCCATCAACCAATGAAGAAACACATTGGTACTTTCCCATGATGAGTGAGTGCTTCAGGATCTCTTGCACTTACATGTGCAGCAGAGTACTGTAATGGAAGCATGCTGGGTCCATAACCCAGAGGTAGGCAGATTGAAACTATCCTCTGCTATATGCATTTTTTTTGTTAATTAAAGTAATCCAAAACTGGGATTGACATTTTTGCTCTTTTATTTTTACTTAAAGTACAATAACTTTTACCATTTTAATTTGTTTTAATAGTATATTGACAGTATTGTTTTCTTTCAAAAATCCAATTAATTTTCTTTACCCGATTATTAAAATGGTAATTGACAAAAACAAACTACATTGTCACCAGAAGAGCAATACAAAATGTACAAGTGATATATTAAAATCATCTTTCCAGCTTGAATTTCAATGATGCATTGGGGCAACGATTTTGTGAGAAACATCTTCACCCTTAAATAAAGATTTTCTTAATTCCTTACCTGTGTGCTAATTAGATATCACCTTGTTTTCACATTAAACAGACTTCCACATGAGAAAACAGCAAAGATGCAGTGGCGTTAATGTTTCCTGGTGTCAACCTGTATTATTTCCGTAGATATTGAAATGAGGATGCATCTTGCTGCCTTTCCAATGAAGCAAGTTTAATTTAGTAATAGGTGAAAAACCATCCCTACAAAGATGTTAATCAGATACTTGGCTTTGTGGACACTTTTCAGAGAACAAATTTGTTATCATAAAAATAAAGCCAGAAAATGAAGAGCTGTTTAATCACTCAATTGGATTTTTCTGCCAGCATTTTTCTTTTTCTCTGCAACCCACTGCTAAATTGTGCTTCCTAGCTGTTTTTTTATAAAATCACTTAATCAAATCTAACTCTGATTACATCAGAGAAGGCCAGGTACCCTACACCATAAGAGGGGGTTTGCAATTTTGACTTGTCTACTTAAATATCACCAAAATCTGATCACAAGGTCAATTACGTCCCTGGGTGGGATTAAACCACCAACCTTTTGATTAATAGCTGAACACACTAACCGATTGCGCCACAGAGACACTTTGCAAAAAGTACATACTGACAAAGACTAATAAGCATTCATCTAGAACGTTTCCTAGAAAAACTTTAAAAAGTCAATAATCTGGAGAGTTTTTGTAAGATGTTTCTTCCAGCAACCAATGAAGAAACACATTGGTACTTTCGCATGATGAGTGAGTGCTTCAGGATCTCTTGCACTTACATGTGTAGCAGAGTACTGCACTGGAAGCATGCTGGGCCCATAACCCAGAGGTAGGCAGATTGAAACTATCCTTTGCTATATGCATTTTTTTTTGTTCATTAAAGTAATCCAAAACTGGGATTGATATTTTAGCTTTTAGTTTTACTTAAAGTACAATAACTTTTACCATTTTAATTTGTTTTAATAGTATATTGACAGTATTGTTTTCTTTCAAAAATCCAATTAATTTTCTTTACCCGATTATTAAAATGGTAATTGACAAAAACAAACTACATTGTCACCAGAAGAGCAATACAAAATGTACAAGTGATATATTAAAATCATCTTTCCAGCTTGAATTTCAATGACGCATTGGGGCAACGATTTTGTGAGAAACATCTTCACCCTTAAATAAAGATTTTCTTAATTCCTTACCTGTGTGCTAATTAGATATCACCTTGTTTTCACATTAAACAGACTTCCATATGAGAAAACAGCAAAGATGCAGTGGCTTGGATTTTTGAAAGAAAACAATACTGTCAATATACTATTAAAACAAATTAAAATGGTAAAAGTTATTGTACTTTAAGTAAAAATAAAAGCTAAAATATCAATCCCAGTTTTGGATTACTTTAATGAACAAAAAAATAATGCATATAGCAAAGGATAGTTTCAATCTGCCTACCTCTGGGTTATGGGCCCAGCATGCTTCCATTGCAGTACTCTGCTGCACATGTAAGTGCAAGAGATCCTGAAGCACTCACTCATCATGCGAAAGTACCAATGTGTTTCTTCATTGGTTGCTGGAAGAAACATCTTACAAAAACTCTCCAGATTATTGACTTTTTAAAGTTTTTCTAAGAAACGTTCTAGATGAATGCTTATTAGTCTTTGTCAGTATGTACTTTTTGCAAAGTGTCTCTGTGGCGCAATCGGTTAGTGTGTTCAGCTATTTATCAAAAGGTTGGTGGTTCAATCCCACCCAGGGACGTAATTGACCTTGTGATCAGATTTTGGTGATATTTAAGTAGACAAGTCAAAATTGCAAACCCCCTCTTATGGTGTAGGGTACCTGGCCTTCTCTGATGTAATCAGAGTTAGATTTGATTAAGTGATTTTATAAAAAAAAACAGCTAGGAAGCACAATTTAGCAGTGGGTTGCAGAGAAAAAGAAAAATGCTGGCAGAAAAATCCAATTGAGTGATTAAACAGCTCTTCATTTTCTGGCTTTATTTTTATGATAACAAATTTGTTATCTGAAAAGTGTCCACAAAGCCAAGTATCTGATAACATCTTTGTAGGGATGGTTTTTCACCTATTACTAAATTAAACTTGCTTCATTGGAAAGGCAGCAAGATGCATCCTCATTTCAATATCTACGGAAATAATACAGGTTGACACCAGGAAACATTAACGCCACTGCATCTTTGCTGTTTTCTCATGTGGAAGTCTGTTTAATGTGAAAACAAGGTGATATCTAATTAGCACACAGGTAAGGAATTAAGAAAATCTTTATTTAAGGGTGAAGATGTTTCTCACAAAATCGTTGCCCCAATGCATCATTGAAATTCAAGCTGGAAAGATGATTTTAATATATCACTTGTACATTTTGTATTGCTCTTCTGGTGACAATGTAGTTTGTTTTTGTCAATTACCATTTTAATAATCGGGTAAAGAAAATTAATTGGATTTTTGAAAGAAAACAATACTGTCAATATACTATTAAAACAAATTAAAATGGTAAAAGTTATTGTACTTTAAGTAAAAATAAAAGAGCAAAAATATCAATCCCAGTTTTGGATTACTTTAATTAACAAAAAAAAATGCATATAGCAGAGGATAGTTTCAATCTGCCTACCTCTGGGTTATGGATTATGGACCCAGCACTTCCATTACAGTACTCTGCTGCACATGTAAGTGCAAAAGATCCTGAAGCACTCACTCATCATGGGAAAGTACCAATGTGTTTCTTCATTGGTTGATGGAAGAAACATCTTACAAAAACTCTCCACATTATTGACTTTTTAAAATGTTTCTAGGAATCGTTCTAGATGAATGCTTATTAGCCTTTGTCAGTATGGACTTTTGCAAAGTGTTGCTGTGGCGCAATCAGTTAGTGTGTAAGGCTATTAACCAAAAGGTTGGTGGTTCAATCCCACCCAGGGACTTAATTGACCTTGTTATCAGATTTTGGTGATCTTTAAGTAGACAAGTCAAAATTTCAAACCCCCTGTTATGGTGTAGGGTACCTGGCCTTCTCTGATGTAATCAGAGTTAGATTTGATTCAGTGAATTTATAAAAACAGCTAGGAAGCACAATTTAGCAGTGGGTTGCAGAGAAAAAGAAATATGCTGGCAGAAAAATCCAATTGAGTGATTAAACAGCTCTTCATTTTCTGGCTTTATTTTATGCTAACAAATTTGTGCTCTGAAAAGTGTCCACAAAGCCAAGTATCTGATTAACACCTTTGTAGGGATGGTTTTTCACCTATTATTAAATTAAACTTGCTTCATTGGAAAGGCAGCAAGTGATGTCATCCAAGCAGTGGGTCAAAGTTGGCTTCAAACCTCGTCTGCTTATGAAAAGAGAAAAGGGGTATGCAGGGCATGGCGGCCTTTTGCGGTGCTTGGATGACCCCTAGTTCGCATTAAATAATGCAGTCGAGTTTCCCACATTTGGGGAAATCACAGGGGTCAGCATACCCAGAATGCAATGAATGAACCGCTCCCTGGGAGAACAGTCTTCATGACCATGGTATCTCCTATGCAAAATAAGTATGATTTGGGATAGGGCTGGGGAGGGCCTCTGCTCAGGCACATCTCTGTCAAGTAAAGGAGATTCAACTGAGGCAGCACAAGGGAACTCTCATCTGGGGACAACAACTGCAGGGAGAACACATATTTTCAGATGAACATGGGAGGGCAGAAGGCTGCCTAATACTGAAGCACCCCCAAACAACAAACCAAATGCAACAACTAGTGCAAGCATTCCTGGGGGAAGGCCTGCAGCAGATGGATTTGCATATGGCGATGTCATCCAAGCAGTGGGTCAAAGTTGGCTTCAACCCTCGTCTGCATATGAAAAGAGAAAAGGGGCGTGCAGGGCATGGCGGCCTTTTGCGGCACTTGGATGACCCCTAGTTCACATTTCTTGCAGCAGCTGGGCACTGTAACAGCTCCAGAGCTGCTCTGTATGGCAAGTAAAAGGGTGTGGGCCCTGCAGCACTACCTGTAGTTCGCATTGTGCGAGACCCCTAGTTCGCATTAAACACCCCCACCCTCCTTCGGTGTGGGGCTCATGTTGGCCATGCCCCAGCCCCTGAAGCATTCACGCTGATTTCTTGCAGCAGCTGGGCACTGTAACAGCTCAAGAGCTGCTCTGTAAGGCAAGTAAAAGGGTGTGGGCCCTGCAGCACTACCTGTAGTTTGCATTGTGCTTTGGAAGGCACAAAGTAAGCAGACGGGAGGAGAAGTCAGGATAGTGCACAAGGGTATAGACGGGAGGGGCTCAAGAAAAAAGAAGTGGAAACAGACAGCAAACTAGGCTTCCAATGCACAATGCAAACTACAGGTAGTGCTGCAGGGCCCACACCCTTTTACTTGCCTTACAGAGCAGCTCTGGAGCTGTTTAATCACTCAATTGGATTTTTCTGCCAGCATAATTTTTCTCTTACGTCCTAGAGGATGCTGGGGACTCCGTAAGGACCATGGGGGATAGACGGGCTCCGCAGGAGACATGGGCACTTTAAGAAAGACTTTAGATCTGGGTGTGCACTGGCTCCTCCCTCTATGCCCCTCCTCCAGACCTCAGTTTACTACTGTGCCCAGAGGAGACTGGGTGCTTTTCAGGGAGCTCTCCTGAGTTTCCTGACAGAAAGTATATTTGTTAGATTTTTTTATTTTCAGGGAGCCTGCTGGCAACAGACTCTCTGCATCGAGGGGCGGAGGGGAGAGATGCACACCTACTTCTGTGAGTTGATAGGCTCTGCTTCTTAGGCTACTGTACAGCATTAGCTCCAGAGGGATCGGTACGCAGGTCTCACCCTCGCCGTCCGTCCCAGCGCCGCGCCGCCGTCCCCCTCGCAGAGCCGGAAGATAGAAGCCGGGTGAGTATGAGAAGAAAAGAAGACTTCAGAGGCGGCGGAAGACTTCATGATCTTCACTGAGGTTACGCACAGCAGTAAAGCTGTGCTCCATTGCTCCCATACACCTCTCACACGGCAGTCAGTGTAAGGGTGAAGGGCGCAGGGGGGACGCCCTGGGCAGCAATATAGACCTCTCTTTGGCAAATTAAATATATATGCAGCTAGGCACTGTATATATATATATAAGAGCCCCCGCCATTTTTTTACTATATTTGAGCGGGACAGAAGCCCGTCGCTGAGGGGGTGGGGCTTCTCCCTCAGCACTCACCAGCGCCATTTTCTCCACGGCACCGCTGAGGGGAAGCTCCACGGACTCTCCCCTGCTTATACCACGGTAGAAAGAGGGTCTTAAAGAAGAGGGGGGCACATAATTAGGCGCATATATATATGGAAATACAGCGCTACTGGGTAAACATAAAATTATTGTGTTTTTTTCCTGGGTCATATAGCGCTGGGGTGTGTGCTGGCATACTCTCTCTCTCTGTCTCTCCAAAGGGCCTTGTTGGGGAACTGTCCTCAGATAAGAGGATTCCCTGAGTGTATGGTGTGTCGGTACACGTGTGTCGACATGTCTGAGGTAGAAGGCTCTCCTAGAGAGGAGCAGGAGCAAATTAATGTGGTGTCTCCATCGACAACGCCGACACCTGACTGGATGGATATGTGGAATGTTTTAAGTGCTAATGTAAACTTATTACACAAGAGATTAGACAAAGCTGAAGCTAGGGAACAGTCAGGGAGTCAACCCATGCCTGTCCCTATGTCGCAGGGACCTTCGGGTCTCAAAAGCGCCCACTATCCCAAATAGTTGACACAGATACCGACACGGATTCTGACTCCAGTGTCGACTACTATGATGCAAAGTTACAGCCAAAATTGGCTAAATGTATTCGATATATGATTATTGCACTAAAAGATGTTTTGCACATCACAGAGTCCCCTGTCCCTGACACGAGGGTACACATGTATAAGGGAAAGAAACCTGAGATAACCTTTCCCCCCTCACATGAGTTGAACGAATTATGTGAAAAAGCTTGGGAATCTCCAGACAAAAAGCTGTAGATTCCCAAAAGGATTCTTATGGCGTATCCTTTCCCGCCAATGGACAGGATACGGTGGGAATCCTCCCCTAGGGTGGATAAAGCATTGACACGCTTATCCAAAAAGGTAGCGCTGCCATCCCAGGATACGGCTACCATCAGGGACCCTGCTGACCGCAAGCAGGAGGTTACCCTAAAGTCCATTTACACACATTCTGGTACCTTACTCAGACCGGCAATTGCGTCGGCCGGGGTTGTAGCGCGGTGGCAGCATGGACAGATACCTTATCAGCAGAGATTGAGACCCTAGATAAGGATGCTATGTTATTGACCATAGGGCATATAAAAGATGCTGTCCTATATATGAGAGATGCTCAAAGTGACATTAGTCTACTGGGTTCTAGAATAAACGCTATGTCGATTTCTGCTAGATGAGTCCTATGGACCCGGCAATGGACAGGTGATGCCGACTCAAAAAGGCATATGGAGGTTTTACCTTACAGGGGTGAGGAATTGTTTGGGGAAGGTCTCTCGGACCTAGTCTCCACAGCTACAGCTGGTAAATCAAATTTTTTGCCTTATATTCCCTCACAGCCTAAGAAAGCACCACATTATCAAATGCAGTCCTTTCGATCACAGAGAAACAAGAAAGTACGAGGTGCGTCGTTTCTTGCCAGAGGTAAGGGCAGAGGGAAGAAGCTGCACAACACAGCTAGTTCCCAGGAACAGAAGTCCTCCCCGGCCTCTACAAAATCCACTGCATGACGCTGGGGCTCCGCTAAAGGAGTCCGCCCAGTTGGGGGCACGTCTTCGAGTTTTCAGCCACATCTGGGTTCATTCGCAGGTGGATCCCTAGGCAATAGAAATTGTTTCTCAGGGTTACAAGCTGAAATTCGAAGAGGTGCCTCCTCGCCGGTTTTTCAAATCGGCCCTACCATCTTCTCCCCAGGAAAGGGAGATAGTGTTAAATGCAATTCACAAATTGTATCTTCAACAGGTGGTGGTCAAGGTTCCCCTGCTTCAACAAGGAAAGGGAAATTATTCGACCCTGTTTGTAGTCCCAAAACCGGACGGTTTGGTCAGACCCATATTAAATTTAAAATCCCTGAACCTATACTTGAAAAGGTTCAAGTTCAAGATGGAATCGCTAAGAGCGGTCATCGCCAGCCTAGAAGGGGGGGATTTTATGATATCTCTGGACATAAAGGATGCATACCTTCATGTACTCATTTATCCACCTCATCAGGCGTACCTAAGATTTGCGGTACAGTATTGTCATTACCAATTTCAGACGTTGCCGTTTGGTCTCTCCAGAATTTTCTCCAAGAATTTTCACCAAGGTAATGATGGAAATTATGGTGCTCCTGCGAAAGCAAGGTGTCACAATTATCCCGTACTTGAACGATCTCCTCATAAAAGCGAGATCAAGAGAGCAGTTGCTGAACAGCGTATAACTTTCACTGAAGGTGTTACAGCAACACGGCTGGATTCTCAATATCCCGAAGTCGCAGTTGGTTCCTACGACTCGTCTGACTTTGCTTGGGCATTATTCTGGATACGGACCAGAAAAGGGTTTATCTTCCGATAGAAAAGGCCCAGGAACTCATGACTCTGGTCAGGAACCTATTGAAACCAAAACAGGTGTCAGTGCATCACTGCACTCGAGTCCTGGGAATGATGGTGGCATCATACGAGGCCATTCCCTTCGGCAGGTTCTATGTGAGGATCTTGCAATGGGACCTACTGGACAAGTGGTCCGGGTCACATCTACAGATTCATCAGTTGATCACCCTGTCCCCCAGGGCCAGGGTATCTCTCCTGTGGTGGCTGCAGAGTGCTCACCTTCTAGAGGGCCGCAGGTTCGGCATTCAGGACTGGATCCTGGTGACCACGAACGCGAGCCTCCGAGGTTGGGGAGCAGCCACACAGGGAAGAAATTTCCAAGGTCTTTGGTCAAGTCAGGAGACTTGTCTTCACATCAACATCCTGGAGCTAAGGGCCATATACAACGCCCTATGTCAAGTGGAGACCTTACTTCGCGACCAACCAGTTCTGATCCAGTCAGACAACGTCACCGCAGTAGTTCATGTAAACCGCCAAGGCGGCACAAGGAGCAGAGTGGCGATGGCGGAAGCCACCAGAATTCTTCGCTGGGCGGAGAATCATGTAAGCGCACTGTCAGCAGTGTTCATTCCGGGAGTGGACAACTGGGAAGCAGACTTCCTCAGCAGACACAACCTACATCCAGGAGAGTGGGGACTCCATCAGGAAGTCTTCGCACAGATTGCAAGTCGGTGGGGACTGTTCCAGATAGACATGATGGCGTCCCGCCTCAACAAAAAGCTACAGAGGTATTGCACCAGGTCAAGAGACCCTCAGGCAGTAGCTGTAGACGCCCTAGTGACACCGTGGGTGTTCCGGTCGGTCTATGTATTTCCTCCTCTACCTCTCATACCCAAGGTGTTGATAATAGTAAGAAAAAGAGGAGTAAGAACAATTCTCATTGTTTCAGATTGGCCGCGAAGGACCTGGTATCCAGATCTGCAGGAAATGCTCACAGAAGATCCGTGGCCACTTCCTCTAAGACAGGACCTGTTGCAACAGGGGCCCTGTCTGTTCCAAGACTTACCGCGGCTGCGTTTGACGGCATGGCGGTTGAACGCCGGATCCTAGCGGAAAAGGGTATTCCAGATGAGGTCATTCCTACGCTAATAAAGGCTAGGAAGGACGTGACATCTAAACATTATCACTGTATATGGCGAAAATATGTTTCTTGGTGTGAGGCCAGGAATGCTCATACGGAAGAATTCCACCTGGGCCACTTCCTTCACTTCCTACAAACTGGAGTGAATTTGGGCCTAAAATTAGGCTCTATTAAGGTTCAGATTTTGGCCTTATCCATTTTCTTTCAAAAGGAATTGGCCTCTCTTCCTGAAGTAAGTACAAACTTTTGTGAAGGGAGTACTGCATATTCAGCCTCCTTTTGTACCTCCGGTGGTCCCTTGGGACCTTAACGTGGTGTTAAGGTTATGGTTTGAACCACTTAAAATGGTGGAGTTTAAATATCTCACTTGGAAGGTGGTCATGTTATTAGCCTTGGCTTCCGCTAGGCGAGTGTCGGAATTAGCAGCTTTATCACATAAAATCCCCTATCTGGTTTTCCATATGGATAGAGCGGAATTGCAGACCCGTCCTCAATTCCTGCTAAAAGTGGACTCATCCTTTCATATGAACCAACCTATCGTGATGCCTGTGGCTACGCGTGACTTGGAGGATTCCGAGTCCCTTGATGTGGTCAGGGCTTTGAAAATTTACGTGGCCAGAACGGCTAGAGTCAGAAAAACAGAAGCACTGTTTGTCCTGTATGCAGCCAACAAGATTGGCACCCCTGCTTCAAAGCAGACTATTGCTCTCTGGATCTGTAACACGATTCAGCAGGCGCATTCTATGGCGGGATTGCCGTTGCCTAATTCAGTCAAGGCCCATTCCACTAGGAAGGTGGGCTCTTCTTGGGCAGCTGCCCGAGGGGTCTCGGCACTACAGCTGTGCCGAGCTGCTACTTGGTCGGGTTCAAACACCTTTGCAAAGTTCTATAAGTTTGATACCCTGGCTGAGGAGGACCTCCTGTTTGCTCAATCGGTGCTGCAGAGTCATCCGCAGGAGCCCGTTTGGGAGCTTTGGTATAATCCCCATGGTCCTTACGGAGTCCCCAGCATCCTCTAGGACGTAAGAGAAAATAAGATTTTAAACCTACCGGTAAATCTTTTTCTCGTAGTCCGTAGAGGATGCTGGGTGCCCGTCCCAAGTGCGGACTACTTCTGCAAGACTTGTATATAGTTATTGCTTACATAAGGGTTATATGTTAGTTTTCATCGGTCTTGGACTGATGCTATGTTGTTTTCATACTGTTAACTGGGTAGTATATCACAAGTTATACGGTGTGATTGGTGTGGCTGGTATGAATCTTGACCTTGGATTAACAAAAATCCTTTCCTCGTACTGTCCGTCTCCTCTGGGCACAGTTTCTCTAACTGAGGTATGGAGGAGGGGCATAGAGGGAGGAGCCAGTGCACACCCAGATCTAAAGTCTTTCTTAAAGTGCCCATGTCTGCTGCGGAGCCCGTCTATCCCCCATGGTCCTTACGGAGTCCCCATCATCCTCTACGGACTACGAGAAAAAAATTTTACCGGTAGGTTTAAAATGTTATTTTTTTCTCTGCAACCCACTGCTAAATTGTGCTTCCTAGCTGTTTTTTATAAAATCACTTAATTAAATCTAACTCTGATTATGTCAGAGAAGGCCAGGTACCCTACACCATAAGAGGGGGTTTGAAATTTTGACTTGTCTACTTAAAGATCACCAAAATCTGATCACAAGGTCAATTACATCCCTGGGTGGGATTGAACCACCAACCTTTTGGTTAATAGCCCATGTAAGTGAAAGAGATCCTGAAGCACTCACTCATCATGGGAAAGTACCAATGTGTTTCTTACAAAAATTCTCCAGATTATTGACTTTTTAAAGTTTTTCTAGGAAACGTTCTAGATGAATGCTTATTAGCCTTTGTCAGTATCTACTTTTGCAAGGTGTCTATGTGGCGCAATCGGTTAGCATGTTTGGCTTTTAACCAAAAGGTTGGTGGTTCAATCCCACCCAGGGATGTATTTGACCTTGTAATCAGATTTTGGTGATCTTTAAGTAGACAAGTCAAAATTTCAAACCCCCTCTTATGGTGTAGGGTACCTGGCCTTCTCTGATGTAATCAGAGTTAGATTTGATTAAGTGATTTTATAAAAAACAGCTAGGAAGCACAATTTAGCAGTGGGTTGCAGAGAAAAAAAATTATGCTGGCAGAAAAGTCCAATTGAGTGATTAAACAGCTCTTCATTTTCTGATTTTATGTTTATGCTAACAAATTTGCTCTCTGAAAAGTGTCCACAAAGCCAAGTCTCTGATTAACACCTTTGTAGGAATGGTTTTTCACCTATTACTGAATTAAACTTGCTTCATTGGAAAGGCAGCAAGATGCATCCTCATTTCAATGTCTACTGAAATAATACAGGTTGACACCAGGAAACATAAACGTCACTGCATCCTTGCTGCTTCCTCATGGGGAAGTCTGTTTAATGTGAAAACAAGGTGATATCTAATCAGCACACAGGTAAGGAATTAAGAAAATCTTTCTTTATGGGTGAAGATGTTTCTCAAAAAATTGTTGCACCAAAGCATCATTGAAATTCAAGTGGAAAGATGATTTTAATATATCACTTGTACATTTTGTACTGCTCTTCTGGTGACAATGTAGTTTGTTTTTGTCAATTACCATTTTAATAATAGGGTAAAGAAAATTAAGTGGATTTTTGAAAGAAAACAATACTGTCAATATACTATTAAAACAAATTAAAATGGTAAAAGTTATTGTACTTTAAGTAAAAATAAAAGAGCCAAAATATCAATCCCAGTTTTGGATTACTTTAATTAACAAAAAACAATGCATATAGCAGAAGATAGTTTCAATCTGCCTACCTCTGGGTTATGGGCCCAGCATGCTTCCGTTGCAGTACTCTGCTGCTTATGTAAGTGCAAGAGATCCTGAAGCACTCACTCATCATGGGAAAGTAGCAATGTGTTTCTTACAAAAACTCTCCAGATTATTGACTTTTTAAAGTTTTTCTAGGAAACGTTCTAGATTGATGCTTATTAGCCTTTGTCAGAATAAACTTTTACGAGGTGTCTCTGTGGTGCAATCGGTTAGCATGTTTGGCTATTAACCAAAAGGTTGGTGGTTCAATCCCACCCAGGGATGTAATTGACCTTGTGATCAGATTTTGGTGATCTTTAAGTAGACAAGTCAAAATTTCAAACCCCCTCTTATGATGTAGGGTACCTGGCCTTCTCTGATGTAATCAGAGTTAGATTTGATTAAGTGATTTTATAAAAAACAGCTAGGAAGCACAATTTAGCAGTGGGTTGCAGAGAAAAAAAAATTATGCTGGCAGAAAAGTCCAATTGAGTGATTAAACAGCTCTTCATTTTCTGACTTTATTTTTATGCTAACAAATTTGCTCTCTGAAAAGTGTCCACAAAGCCAAGTCTCTGATTAACACCTTTGTAGGAATGTTTTTTCACCTATTACTGAATTAAACTTGCTACATTGGAAAGGCAGCAAGATGCATCCTCATTTCAATGTCTACTGAAATAATACAGGTTGACACCAGGAAACATAAACGTTACTGCATCCTTGCTGCTTTCTCATGTGGAAGTCTGTTTAATGTGAAAACAAGGTAATATCTAATCAGCACACAGGTAAGGAATTAAGAAAATCTTTCTTTATGGGTGAAGATGTTTCTCACAAAATTGTTGTCCCAATGCATCATTGAAATTCAAGATGGAAGATGATTTTAATATATCACTTGTACATTTTGCATTGCTCTTCTGGTGACAATGTAGTTTGTTTTTGTCAATTACCATTTCAGTAATAGGGTAAAGAAAATTAAGTGCATTTTTTAAAGAAAACAATGCTGTCAATATACTATTAAAACAAATTAAAATGATAAAAGTTATTGTACTTTAAGTAAAAATAAAAGAGCCAAAATATCAATCCCAGTTTTTGATTACTTTAATTATAAAAAAAAAATGCACATAGCAGAGGATAGTTTCGATCAATCGACCTCTGGGTTATGGGCCTAGCATCCTTCCATTGCACTACTCTGCTGCTCATGGAAGTCCGAGAGATCCTGAAGACTAAATTGATTAAAGGCCTAAAAGTACTGGACTATAAGGAAAGACTTACTAGGCTGAATATGTATACACTAGAAAAGAGGTGCCTAAGAGGAGATATTATTAATATCTTCAAATATGTAAAGATACATAACAAAGAGTTATCAGAGGAATTATTTATTAAAAGAACACGTGGTCACGCGCTGCGACTGGAGGAAAGTTCAGAACGCAATGGAGGAAAGGGTTCTTAACTGTTAGGGCAATCAGGATGTGGAATTCCCTGCCAGGGAAGGTGGTAATGGCGGACTCTGTAATTGGATTTAAAAAAGGAATGGATACATTTCTGAATGAAAAAGCTATCCAAGGTTATAATACTTAAAATATCAACAAGGTTAATCCGGGGGTAACATGAGTTATAGTAGCTAACTAGTCATAAAACATTATTCAGCAAGTATGTAGAATCATCACAACTTAAAACAGGTTGAACACGATGGGCAATTTGCCTCTATTCAACCTCAAAAACTATGTTACTATATGTTACTATATTACTGTAGTATACAGAACACCACAATGCAATGAGCAGTGATAGTGAGCACTGATGAGGATACTAGAACTGACACTGAGCAGCAAGATGCAGCACTGGACTATTAGTAATGTACTGTAGTATGCTGAGCACCACAATGCAGCACAAGACAATGAGCAGTGATACTGAGCACTGATGAGGATACTACTGAGAACTGACACTGAGCAGGAGAGACACACTACTAGTATTACTGAGCAGCAATAAGTAACCACTGATACTGAGCACTGATATTGAGATTTCCACTGAGAGAACATAGCCACGTCCTCTCCGCTCTCTCTTCAATGCACGAGTAAAAATGGCGGCAACGCGCAGCTCTATATATAATATCCGAATCTCGCGAGAATCCGACAGCGGGATGATGACATTTTCCCTTGTTCAGGTTTTCCGAGTCAGGCGGGAACAACCGAGCCTGCCTCCGACCAGTGTAAACAACGTGGAGTTCGTGGGGAATTCGGTTCTCGGAGAACCGAACCCGCTCCTCTCTACCTTATACCCATCAATTTTTTTTATTTTCAATCTAAGCCCCTGCAGTTTTCTGTAAGCATCTGCTTCGCTATCATGATCAACAAGTCACAAGGGCAAACACTCAGGGCTTGAGGCATAGATCTTTGGACCAGCTGCTACAAGCATGGCAGAGGTGTCACTATCACTGGTGACACCCAGAGAGGTGGCGAGGGAGATTGTAATGCAGTGCGTGCAAATAAGCAGCGCAATGGTAAAAAGGAGGCATGATTTCATAGGTAGGGGCGTGGCCTGGTGGCCTGAATCTACATTTTGTTGCTCCGGGTGTCCCGGGGGTTGGGGGCTGCACCCGGGGACTAGTGTGTAAGCGGTGCTGGCTCCTGCACAGTGACAGGGCATGGCCACCCAGTATGACACCTCCCTTCTTGACCATGCTGTAATTGCAGTCGCACTGCAGTTCAGCGTGATCATAAACAATGGTGTAGCCTCCTGCTGGTGCAGACTGTATGTGCGCGCAGGAAGCCGCCACCATTTTTGTGATCACAGCGGCTGAATGTGATGTCATACAGCCGCTGTGACCACGCCCCCTGTGTCTCCTCCATTGCAGACCCCATTTTGAAGCCTTGCCCCCGCACTGCTCCATCCCTGACTTGGAAATGGAGTGTTGCTGACCCCACTCTCCCCCCCTGCCCCGATTGACAGGCAGAGGCGATCGCATGCAGGCACATGCATATGCTCTTAGCAATTTTTGCAGTTGGATCGCTTATTGTGATTGCAATCCAACCTGAATCAGGCCCTATTACCTATCACAATGCGCTGCGGGCAGTACAAAATTGGGTTAATATAGGAGAAAAACCCCCAGACCTGTGCTCCTTAACTGTACCTGGTGGCTAGTGGAGCGGCTGCCCAGTAATCAGTGTCCACCCCAGTGCGCACACGGCCCACCCCCTACGGCCACGCTCCCCTTTATCAGCGGCCTCGTGATCCGGAAGGGCGGTGTGTGTGTGTGACTGACCTTAGGAAGAAACCGGAGCCTCCGCTGCAGTGACCCAGCAACCAGGGCACGGGAGTATACAGCGCCGCTGGGAGTGATGAAGCTGCAGTAAAGATGTCTATTAGACCTAGCCTGCTGCAGCCCTTGTAGATTATCATAAAACAAGTTCTTCTTTTCTTGTCAAAATTAATAGCTAAGAATAGGCTGCCTGAGGCAGGCCCCTGTTAAGTGGCCTGCTACTGAAGGCACCAACTACAAACTGAGCTCCCTGTTCATGGAAGCGGGGTTATAGAGGAGGATGCGCTGAGCATCTTGGGAACAGTCAAAAGCTTTGAGCCGGTTGGTGCCTCAGATCAAGATCCTACTCTACACCCCAATGTGAATCCTTGTGGAGTCCAGTGTACCCCACAGAAGAAATTAATGTGTCACACCCATTGGCAGCAACCTAAGAATAGCTGCTGACGGGCACAATTGAGAAAGGAAGGGGGGGGGGGGGCATTTGAATCCAGCACATAGATGCAATTCAAATATGTAATTTGTACCTTCCTATTTTAAAATATAATGGATGAACCTCACCCTGTGAGAACAATCTTCATGATCAAGAGATCTAATATGTAAAATAAGTATGAGTTGGGATAGGGCTGGGGAGGGTGGCAGCTCGGGCAGCCCCTCCCCCGTCAAGTTAAGGAGATTCAACTGAGGAAGCACAAGGGAACTCTCGTCTGGGGACAACAACTGCAGGGAGACCACATCTTTTCAGATGAACATGGGAGGGCGGAAGGCTGCCTAATACTTAAGCACCATCAAATATCAAACCATATCCAACAACTAGTACAAGCATTCCTGGGGGAAGGTCTGCAGCAGACGGATTTGCATACGGTGATGTCATCCAAGCAGTGGGCCAAAGTTGGCTGGAACCCTCATCTGCATATAAAAAGAGAAAAGGGGCATGCAGGGCATGGCGGCCTTTTGCAGTGCTTGGATGACCCCTAGTTCGCATTAAACACCCCCACCCTTCTTTGGTGTGGGGCTCATGTTGGCCATGCCCCATCCCCTGAAGCATTCATGCTGATTTCTTGCAACAGCTGGGCACTGTAACAGCTCCAGAGCTGCTCTGTAAGGCAAGTAAAAGGGTGTGGGCCCTGCAGCACCACCTGTAGTTCGCATTGTGCGTTGGAAGGCACAAAGTAAGCAGACGGGAGGAGAAGTCAGGATAGTACACAAGGGCATCCTTTTTTCTTAGTCCATAGAGGATGCTGGGGTCACATTAAGAACCATGGGGTATAGACGGGATCCGCAAGAGACATGGGCACTTTAAGACTTTCAAAGGGTGTGAACTGGCTCCTCCCTCTTTGCCCCTCCTCCAGAATCCAGTTATAGGAACTGTGCCCAGGGAGACGGACATTTCGAGGAAAGGATTTATTGTTAAACTAAGGTGAGCATCTTACCAGCTCACACCTTAAGCATGCCGCAGAACGTGGCATTCAACAGAACACAAGCCAACGGCATGAACAATTGCAGCAAAAAGCTGACCAGAACCGTAACACAACATGTGTATAACCACAAGTAATAACTGCAGACACAGTATGGACTGGGACGGGTGCCCAGCATCCTCTACGTACTAAGAGAAAAGGATTTACCGGTAGGTATTAAAATCCTATTTTCTCATACGACCTAGAGGATGCTGGGGTCACATTAAGAACCATGGGGTTATACCAAAGCTCTTGAACGGGTGGGAGAGTGCGTACGACTCTGCAGCACCGAATGACCCAACTTGAGGTTATCATCAGCCAAGGTATCAAACTTGTAAAACTTAGCAAAAGTGTTTACTAAATAGCTGCTCTACAAAGTTGCAATGCCGAGACTCCCCGACCAGCTGCCCAGGATGAACCCACCTTTCTAGTAGAATGGGTCTTCACCTAATTCAGTAACGGCAATCCTGCCGTGGAATGAGCATGCTGAATCTTACCACAGATCCAGCGCATAATGGTCTGCATGGAAGCAGGACACCCAATCCTGTTGGGAGCATACAGGACAAACAGAGCCTCTGTTTTCCTAATCTGAACCGTTCTGGTGACATAAATTTTCAAAGTTCTGACCACAGCCAGAGACTTTGACTCAACGAAGGTGTCAGTGGCCAAAGACACCATGTGGAAAGATGAACCACCTTTGGCAGAAATTGTTGACGTGTCCTCAATTCTGCTCTATCTTCATGAAAGATCAAATAAAGGCTCTTGTGATACTGCATGGTTTGTACTGTTTTCCATGTGCTCCCAGATCTTTCAAGCAAGTAGCATGGTCAAGAAAGTTCTGTTTGAAAAGAAACAAACATTTACTGTCATTGTTATGCAAATAAACTTACATTAAAGCTAACAAGAAAGCACACTCGTTCTGTCTTTAAACTGATAAAAGAAACCCCAATAATATGGGGCATGCAAAAATTGAGATAAAACTCAGTTTTGCTCCTCTCCACGGAAATCTTTAATAAAAGGCGAAATATTTGTTAGTTCTGAAGAGAAACCAGAGCATGACCAAGATTCCACCTGTCGCCTGAGTGCTATGCCAGCAGTTCTCATTCAGCTCAAAGTGAGCACCCAATTTGAATGAAAGAAAGCAGATTTCTCACCAGGCTTCCCCTTGCTATAAACATGGTTTGTACTCTTTTCCATGTGCTCCCAGATCTTTCAAACAATTAGTGTGGTCAAGAAAGTTCTGTTTGAAAAGAAACAAACATTTACTGTCATTTCTATGCAAATGAGCTTACATTAAAGCACACTCGTTCTATCTTTAAACCGATAAAATAAAACCCCAATAAGATGGGGCATGCAAAAATTGAGATAAAACTCAGTTTTGCTCCTCTCCACGGAAATCTTTAGTAAAAGGCGAAAGATTTGTTCGTTCTGAAGAGAAACCAGAGCATGACCAAGATTCTACCTGTCGCCTGAGTGCCATGCCAGCAGTCCTCATTCAGCTCAAAGTGAGCACCCAATTTGAAAGAAAGAAAGCAGATTTCTCACCAGGCTTCCCCTTGCTATAAACATGGTTTGTACTCTTTTCCATGTGCTCCCAGATCTTTCAAGCAATTAGTATAGTCAAGAAAGTTCTGTTTGAAAAGAAACAAACATTTACTGTCATTTCTATGCAAATGAGCTTACATTAAAGCACACTCGTTCTATCTTTAAACTGATAAAAGAAACCCCAATAAGATGGGGCATGCAAAAATTGAGATAAAACTCAGTTTTGCTCCTCTCCACGGAAATCTTTAATAAAAGGCGATAGATTTGTTCGTTCTGAAGAGAAACCAGAGCATGACTAAGATTCCACCTGTCGCCTGAGTGCCATGCCAGCAGTCCTCATTCAGCTCAAAATGAGCACCCAATTTGAAAGAAAGAAAGCAGATTTCTCACCAGACTTCCCCTTGCTATAAGCATGGTTTGTACTCTTTTCCATGTGCTCCCAGATCTTTCAAGCAATTAGTATGGTCAAGAAAGTTCTGCTTGAAAAGAAACAGACATTTATTGTCATTGTTATGCAAATAAACTTACATTAAAGCTAACAAGAAAGCACACTCGTTCTGTCTTTAATCTGATAAAAGAAACCCCAATAATATGGGGCATGCAAAAATTGAGATAAAGCTCAGTTTTGCTCCTCTCCACAGAAATCTTTAGTAAAAGGCGAAAGATTTGTTCGTTCTGAAGAGAAACCAGAGCATGACCAAGATTCCACCTGTCGCCTGAGTGCCGTGCCAGCAGTCCTCATTCAGATCAAAGTGAGCGCCCAATTTGAAAGAAAGCAGATTTCTCACCTGTCTTCTCCTTGCTATAAGCATGGTTTGTACTGTATTCCATGTGCTCCCAGATCTTTCAATCAAGTAGCATGGTCAAGAAAGTTCTGTTTGAAAAGAAACAAACATTTACTGTCATTTCTATGCAAATGAGCTTACATTAAAGCACACTCATTCTATCTTTAAACCGATAAAAGAAACCCCAAAAAGATGGGGCATGCAAAAATTGAGATAAAACTCGGTTTTGCTCCTCTCCACGGAAATCTTTAGTAAAAGGCGAAAGATTTGTTCGTTCTGAAGAGAAACCAGAGCATGACCAAGATTTTTATCTGAAAATATGTGTTCTCCCTGCAGTTGTTGTCCCCAGATGAGAGTTCCTTTGTGCTGACTCAGTTGAATCTCCTTTACTTGACAGGGGGATGCTCGAGCAGCGACCCTCCCCAGCTCTAGCCCAACTCCTACTTACCTGCCAGGTGAGATACTATGATCATGAAGGTGCTTCTCCCAGGGCAAGGCTCACCCATTGCACTCTGGGTGTGCTGCTTCTGCGATTTCCCCAAATGTGGGAAACTTGACTGCATAATTTGTGTTTCCCCTGGTCGGCTCTCGTATAATTCAGATCTCTTTGTCTCAGGTCTCTCTCCAGCCTAGTTTGCTGTCTGTTTCCACTTCTCTTTTCTTGAGCCGCTCCCTTCTATGCCCTTGCGCACTATCCTGACTTCTCCCGTCTGCTTACTTCGTGCCTTCCAACGCACAATGCAAACTACAGGTAGTGCTGCAGGGCCCACACCCTTTTACTTGCCTTACAGAGCGTCTCTGGAGCAGTTACAGTGCCCAGCTGCTGCAAGAAATCAGCTTGAATGCTTCAGGGGCTGGGGCATAGCCAACATGAGCCCCACACCGAAGGAGGGTGGAGGTGTGTAATGCGAACTAGGGGTCATCCAAGCGCCGCAAAAGGCCGCCATGCCCTGCACGCCCCTTGTCTCTTTTCATATGCAGACGAGGGTTGAAGCCAACTTTGACCCACTGTTTGGATGACATCACCATATGCAAATCCATCTGCTGCAGGCCTTCCCCCAGGAATGCTTGCACTAGTTGTTGCATTTGGTTTGTTGTTTGGGGGTGCTTCAGTATTAGGCAGCCTTCTGCCCTCCCATGTTCATCTGAAAATATGTGTTCTCCCTGCAGTTGTTGTCCCCAGATGAGAGTTCCCTTGTGCTGCCTCAGTTGAATCTCCTTTACTTGACAGAGATGTGCCTGAGCAGCGGCCCTCCCCAGCCCTATCCCAAATCATACTTATTTTGCATAGGCGATACCATGGTCATGAAGATTGTTCTCCCAGTGTGAGGTTCATTCATTGCATTCTGGGTATGCTGACCCCTGTGATTTCCCCAAATGTGGGAAACTCGACTGCATTATTTGTGGTAGTGGGGGACTGTGTTTGTGCTTTCCTCTGGTCAGCTCTGGTAAAAATCAGATTTCTTTATCTCAGATCTTCCTCTAGCCTTGTTCTTCTTTCGAGAGTTCCCTTGTGCTGCCTCAGTTGGATCTCTTTCACTTGACAGGGGTGTGCCCGAGCAACGACCCTCCCCAGCTCTAGCCCAACTTCTACTTACCTGCCAGGTGAGATACTATAATCATGAAGGTGCTTCTCCCAGGGCAAGGCTCACCCATTGCACTCTGGATGTGCTGCCCCTGCGATTTCCCCAAATGTGGGAAACTTGACTGCATAATTTGTGTTTCCCCTGGTCGGCTCTCGTATAATTCAGATCTCTTTGTCTCAGGTCTCTCTCCAGCCTAGTTTGCTGTCTGTTTCCACTTCTCTTTTCTTAAGCCGCTCCATTCTATGGCCTTGCGCACTATCCTTACTTCTCCCGTCTGCTTACTTTGTGCCTTCCAATACACAATGCAAACTACAGGTAGTGCTGCAGGGCCCACACCCTTTTACTTGCCGTACAGAGCAGCTCTGGAGCTGTTACAGTGCCCAGCTACTGCAAGAAATCAGCTTGAATGCTTCAGGGGCTGGGGCATAGCCAACATGAGCCCCACACCGAAGGAGAATGGAGGTGTTTAATGCGAACTAGGGGTCATCCAAGCGCCGCAAAAGGCCGCCATGCCCTGCACGCCCCTTTTCTCTTTTCATATGCAGACGAGGGTTGAAGCCAACTTTGACCCACTGCTTGGATGACATCACCATATGCAAATCCATCTGCTGCAGGCCTTCCCCCAGGAATGCTTGCACTAGTTGTTGCATTTGGTTTGTTGTTTGGGGGTGCTTCAGTATTAGGCAGCCTTCTGCCCTCCCATGTTCATCTGAAAATATGTGTTCTCCCTGCAGTTGTTGTCCCCAGATGAGAGTTCCCTTATGCTGCCTCAGTTGAATCTCCTTTACTTGACAGAGATGTGCCTGAGCAGCGGCCCTCCCCAGCCCTATCCCAAATCATACTTATTTTGCATAGGAAATACCATGGTCATGAAGATTATTCTCCCAGTGTGAGGTTCATTCATTGCATTCTGGGTATGCTGACCCCTGTGATTTCCCCAAATGTGGGAAACTCGACAGCATTATTTGTGGTAGTGGGGGACTGTGTTTGTGTTTTCCTCTGGTCAGCTCTGGTAAAAGTCAGATTTCTTTGTCTCAGATCTTCCTCTAGCCTTGTTCTTCTTTCGAGAATTCCCTTGTGCTGCCTCAGTTGGATCTCCTTCACTTGACAGGGGGGTACCCGAGCAGCGACCCTCCCCAGCTCTAGCCCAACTCCTACTTACCTGCCAGGTGAGATACTATGATCACGTAGGTGCTTCTCCCAGGGCAAGGCTCACCCATTGCACTCTGGGTGTGCTGCTCCTGCGATTTCCCCAAATGTGGGAAACTTGACTGCATAATTTGTGTTTCCCCTGGTCGGCTCTCGTATAATTCAGATCTCTTTGTCTCAGGTCTCTCTCCAGCCTAGTTTGCTGTCTGTTTCCACTTCTCTTTTCTTAAGCCGCTCCATTCTATGGCCTTGCGCACTATCCTTACTTCTCCCGTCTGCTTACTTTGTGCCTTCCAATGCACAATGCAAACTACAGGTAGTGCTGCAGGGCCCACACCCTTTTACTTGCCGTACAGAGCAGCTCTGGAGCTGTTACAGTGCCCAGCTACTGCAAGAAATCAGCTTGAATGCTTCAGGGGCTGGGGCATAGCCAACATGAGCCCCACACCGAAGGAGGGTGGAGGTGTTTAATGCGAACTAGGGGTCATCCAAGCGCCGCAAAAGGCCGCCATGCCCTGCACGCCCCTTTTCTCTTTTCATATGCAGACAAGGGTTGAAGCCAACTTTGACCCACTGCTTGGATGACATCACCATATGCAAATCCATCTGCTGCAGGCCTTCCCCCAGGAATGCTTGCACTAGTTGTTGCATTTGGTTTGTTGTTTGGGGGTGCTTCAGTATTAGGCAGCCTTCTGCCCTCCCATGTTCATCTGAAAATATGTGTTCTCCCTGCAGTTGTTGTCCCCAGTGAGAGTTCCCTTATGCTGCCTCAGTTGAATCTCCTTTAATTGACAGAGATGTGCCTGAGCAGCGGCCCTCCCCAGCCCTATCCCAAATCATACTTATTTTGCATAGGAGATACCATGGTCATGAAGATTATTCTCCCAGTGTGAGGTTCATTCATTGCATTCTGGGTATGCTGACCCCTGTGATTTCCCCAAATGTGGGAAACTCGACAGCATTATTTGTGGTAGTGGGGGACTGTGTTTGTGTTTTCCTCTGGTCAGCTCTGGTAAAAGTCAGATTTCTTTGTCTCAGATCTTCCTCTAGCCTTGTTCTTCTTTCGAGAATTCCCTTGTGCTGCCTCAGTTGGATCTCCTTCACTTGACAGGGGGGTACCCGAGCAGCGACCCTCCCCAGTTCTAGCCCAACTCCTACTTACCTGCCAGGTGAGATACTATGATCACGTAGGTGCTTCTCCCAGGGCAAGGCTCACCCATTGCACTCTGGGTGTGCTGCTCCTGCGATTTCCCCAAATGTGGGAAACTTGACTGCATAATTTGTGTTTCCCCTGGTCGGCTCTCGTATACTTCAGATCTCTTTGTCTCAGGTCTCTCTCCAGCCTAGTTTGCTGTCTGTTTCCACTTCTCTTTTCTTAAGTGCCTTCCAATGCACAATGCAAACTACAGGTAGTGCTGCAGGGCCCACACCCTTTTACTTGCCGTACAGAGCAGCTCTGGAGCTGTTACAGTGCCAAGCTGCTGCAAGAAATCAGCTTGAATGCTTCAGGGGCTGGGGCATAGCCAACATGAGCCCCACACCGAAGGAGGGTGGGGGTGTTTAATGCGAACTAAGGGTCATCCAACGCCGCAAAAGGCCGCCATGCCCTGCATACCCCTTTTCTCTTTTCATATGCAGATGAGGGTTCCAGCCAACTTTGGCCCACTGCTTGGATGACATCACCGTATGCAAATCCGTCTTCTGCAGAACTTCCCCCAGGAATGCTTGTACTAGTTGTTGCATTTGGTTTGTTGTTTGGGGGTGCTTCAGTATTAGGCAGCCTTCTGCCCTCCCATGTTCATCTGAAAATATGTGTTCTCCCTGCAGTTGTTGTCCCCAGATGGGAGTTCCCTTGTGCTGCCTCAGTTGAATCTCCTTTACTTGACAGAGATGTGCCTGAGCAGCGGCCCTCCCCAGCCCTATCCCAAATCATACTTATTTTGCATAGGAGATACCATGGTCATGAAGATTGTTCTCCGAGGGTGAGGTTCATTCATTGCATTTTGGGTATGCTGACCCCTGTGATTTCCCCAAATGTGGGAAACTCGACTGCATTATTTGTGGTAGTGGGGGACTGTGTTTGTGCTTTCCTCTGGTCAGCTCTGGTAAAAGTCAGATTTCTTTGTCTCAGATTTTCCTCTAGCCTTGTTCTTCTTTCGAGAGTTCCCTTGTGCTGCCTCAGTTGGATCTCCTTCACTTGACAGGGGGGTACCCGAGCAGCAACCCTCCCCAGCTCTAGCCCAACTCCTACTTACCTGCCAGGTGAGATACTATGATCATGAAGGTGCTTCTCCCAGGGCAAGGCTCACCCATTGCACTCTGGGTGTGCTGCTCCTGCGATTTCCCCAAATGTGGGACACTTGACTGCATAATTTGTGTTTCCCCTGGTCGGCTCTCATATAATTTAGATCTCTTTGTCTCAGGTCCCTCTCCAGCCTAGTTTGCTGCCTGTTTCCACTTCTCTTTTCTTGAGCCGCTCCCTTCTATGCCCTTGTGCACTATCCTGACTTCCCCGTCTGCTTACTTTGTGCCTTCCAACGCACAATGCAAAATACAGGTAGTGCTGCAGGGCCCACACCCTTTTACTTGCTTTACAGAGCAGCTCTGGAGCTGTTACAGTGCCCAGCTGCTGCAAGAAATCAGCTTGAATGCTTCAGGGGCTTGGGCATAGCCAACATGAGCCCCACACCGAAGGAGGGTGGAGGTGTTTAATGCGAACTAGGGGTCATCCAAGCGCCGCAAAAGGCCGCCATGCCCTGCACACCCCTTTTTTATTTTCATATGCAGACGAGGGTTGAAGCCAACTTTGACCCACTGCTTGGATGACATCACCATATGCAAATCCATCTGCTGCAGGCCTTCCCCCAGGAATGCTTGCACTAGTAGTTGCATTTGGTTTGTTTTTTGGGGGTGCTTCAGTATTAGGCAGCCTTCTGCCCTCCCATGTTCATCTGAAAATATGTGTTCTCCCTGCAGTTGTTGTCCCCAGATGAGAGTTCCCTTGTGCTGCCTCAGTTGAATCTCCTTTACTTGACAGAGATGTGCCTGAGCAGCGGCCCTCCCCAGCCCTATCCCAAATCATACTTATTTTGCATAGGAGATACCATGGTCATGAAGATTGTTCAACCAGGGTGAGGTTCATTCATTGCATTCTGGGTATGCTGACCCCTGTGATTTCCCCAAATGTGGGAAACTCGACTGCATTATTTGTGGTAGTGGGGGACTGTGTTTGTGCTTTCCTCTGGTCAGCTCTGGTAAAAGTCAGATTTCTTTGTCTCAGATCTTCCTCTAGCCTTGTTCTTCTTTCGAGAGTTCCCTTGTGCTGCCTCAGTTGGATCTCCTTCACTTGACAGGGGGTGCCCGAGCAGCAATCCTCCACAGCTCTAGCCCAACTCCTACTTACCTGCCAGGTGAGATACTATGATCTTCACTGTTAGGGCAATCAGGATGTGGAATTCCCTGCCAGGGAAGGTGGTAATGGCGGACTCTGTAATTGGATTTAAAAAAGGAATGGATACATTTCTGAATGAAAAAGCTATCCAAGGTTATAATACTTAAAATATCAACATGGTTAATCCGGGGGTAACATGAGTTATAGTAGCTAACTAGTCATAAAACATTATTCAGCAAGTATGTAGAATCATCACAACTTAAAACAGGTTGAACACGATGGGCAATTTGCCTCTATTCAACCTCAAAAACTATGTTACTATATGTTACTATATTACTATGTTACTGTAGTATACAGAACACC
Source organism: Pseudophryne corroboree (assembly GCF_028390025.1). Lineage (NCBI taxonomy): Eukaryota > Metazoa > Chordata > Amphibia > Anura > Myobatrachidae > Pseudophryne > Pseudophryne corroboree. The sequence continues at coordinate 547,429 of NW_026969024.1, forward strand.
ACAATGTAATGAGCAGTGATAGTGAGCACTGATGAGGATACTAAAACTGACACTGAGCAGCAAGATGCAGCACTGGACTATTAGTAATGTACTGTAGTATGCTGAGCACCACAATGCAGCACAAGACAATGAGCAGTGATACTGAGCACTGATGAGGATACTACTGAGAACTGACACTGAGCAGGAGAGACACACTACTAGTATTACTGAGCAGCAATAAGTAACCACTGATACTGAGCACTGATATGGAGATTTCCACTGAGAGAACATAGCCACGTCCTCTCCGCTCTCTCTTCAATGCACGAGTAAAAATGGCGGCAACGCGCAGCTCTTTATATGGAATCCGAATCTCGCGAGAATCCGACAGCGGGATGATGACATTTTCCCTTGTTCAGGTTTTCCGAGTCAGGCGGGAACAACCGAGCCTGCCTCGGACCAGTGTAAACCACGTGGAGTTCGTCGGGAATTCGGTTCTCGGAGAACCGAACCCGCTCCTCTATATATACTATATTACTATGTTACTGTAGTATACAGAACACCACAATGCAATGAGCAGTGATAGTGAGCACTGATGAGGATACTAGAACTGACACTGAGCAGCAAGATGCAGCACTGGACTATTAGTAATGTACTGTAGTATGCTGAGCACCACAATGCAGCACAAGACAATGAGCAGTGATACTGAGCACTGATGAGGATACTACTGAGAACTGACACTGAGCAGGAGAGACACACTACTAGTATTACTGAGCAGCAATAAGTAACCACTGATACTGAGCACTGATATTGAGATTTCCACTGAGAGAACATAGCCACGTCCTCTCCGCTCTCTCTTCAATGCACGAGTAAAAATGGCAGCAACGCGCAGCTCTTTATATGGAATCCGAATCTCGCGAGAATCCGACAGCGGGATGATGACATTTTCCCTTGTTCAGGTTTTCCGAGTCAGGCGGGAACAACCGAGCCTGCCTCGGACCAGTGTTAACCACGTGGAGTTCGTGGGGAATTCGGTTCTCGGAGAACCGAACCCGCTCCTCTCTACCTTATACCCATCAATTTTTTTATTTTCAGTCTAAGCCCCTGCAGTTTTCTGTAAGCATCTGCTTCGCTATGATGATCAACAAGTCACAAGGGCAAACACTCAGGGCTTGAGGCGTAGATCTTAGGACCAGCTGCTACAAGCATGGCAGAGGTGTCACTATCACTGGTGAGACCCAGAGAGGTGGCGAGGGAGATTGTAATGCAGTGCGCGCAGATAAACAGCGCAATGGTAAAAAGGAGGCATGGTTTCATAGGTAGGGGCGTGGCCTGGTGGCCTGAATCTACATTTTGTTGCTCCGGGAGTCCCGGGGGTTGGGGGCTGCACCCGGGGACTAGTGTGTGAGCGGTGCTGGCTCCTGCACAGTGACAGGGCATGGCCACCCAGCATGACGCCTCCCTTCTTGACCATGCTGTAATTGCAGTCGCACTGCAGTTCAGCGTGATCATAAAAAATGGTGTAGGCTCCTGCTGGTGCAGACTGTAGAGAAAAGCTGCTGTGACCACGCCCCCTGTGTCTCCTCCGTTGCAGACCCCATTTTGAAGCCTTGCCCCCGGACTAAGAGAAAAGAATGCCCTTGCGCACTATCCTGACTTCTCCTCCCGTCTGCTTAATTTGTGCCTTCCAACGCACAATGCGAACAACAGGTGGTGCTGCAGGGCCCACACTCTTTTACTTGCCTTACAGAACAGCTCTGGAGCTGTTACAGTGCCCCGCTGCTGCAAGAAATCAGCTTGAATGCTTCAGGGGATGGGGCATGGCCAACATGAGCCCCACACCAAAGGAGGGTGGGGGTGTTTAATGCGAACTAGGGGTCATCCAAGCACTGCAAAAGGCCGCCATGCCCTGCATGCCCCTTTTCTCTTTTCATATGCAGATGAGGGTTCCAGTCAACTTTGGCCCACTGCTTGGATAACATCACCATATGCAAATCCGTCTGCTGCAGACCTTCCCCCAAGAGTGCTTGTACTAGTTGTTGCATATGGTTTGATATTTGATGGTGCTTCAGTATTAGGCAGCCTTCCGCCCTCCCATGTTCATCTGAAAAGATGTGGTCTCCCTGCAGTTGTTGTCCCCAGATGAGAGTTCCCTTGTGCTGCCTCAGTTGAATCTCCTTTACTTGACAGAGATGTGCCTGAGCAGCGGCCCTCACCAGCCCTATCCCAAATCATACTTATTTTGCATAGGAGATACCATGGTCATGAAGATTGTTCTCCAAGGGTGAGGTTCATTCATTGCATTCTGGGTATGCTGACCCCTGTGATTTTCCCAAATGTGGGAAACTCGACTGCATTATTTGTGGTAGTGGGGGACTGTGTTTGTGCTTTCCTCTGGTCAGCTCTGGTAAAAGTCAGATTTCTTTGTCTCAGATCTTCCTCTAGCCTTGTTCTTCTTTCGAGAGTTCCCTGGTGCTGCCTCAGTTGGATCTCCTTCACTTCACAGGGGGGAACCCGAGCAGCGACCCTCCCCAGCTCTAGCCCAACTCCTACTTACCTGCCAGGTGAGATACTATGATCATGAAGGTGTTTCTCCCAGGGCAAGGCTCACCCATTGCACTCTGGGTGTGCTGCCCCTGCGATTTCCCCAAATGTGGGAAACTTGACTGCATAATTTGTGTTTCCCCTGGTCGGCTCTCGTATAATTCAGATCTCTTTGTCTCAGGTCTCTCTCCAGCCTAGTTTGCTGTCTGTTTCCACTTCTCTTTTCTTCAGCCGCTCCCTTCTATACCCTTGTGCACTATCCTGACTTCTCCTCCAGTCTGCTTACTTTGTGCCTTCCAATGCACAATGCAAACTACAGGAAGTGCTGCAGGGCCCACACCCTTTTACTTGCCTTACAGAGCAGCTCTGGAGCTGTTACAGTGCCCAGCTGCTGCAAGAAATCAGCTTGAATGCTTCAGGGGATGGGGCATGGCCAACATGAGCCCCACACCAAAGGAGGGTGGAGGTGTTTAATGCGAACTAGGGGTCATCCAAGCACCGCAAAAGGCCGCCATGCCCTGCACGCCCATTTTCTCTTTTCATATGCAGATGAGGGTTGAAGCCAACTTTGACCCACTGCTTGGATGACATCACCGTATGCAAATCCGTCTTCTGCAGAACTTCCCCCAGGAATGCTTGCACTAGTTGTTGCATTTGGTTTGTTGTTTGGGGGTGCTTCAGTATTAGGCAGCCTTCTGCCCTCCCATGTTCATCTGAAAATATGTGTTCTCCCTGCAGTTGTTGTCCCCAGATGAGAGTTCCCTTGTGCTGCCTCAGTTGAATCTCCTTTACTTGACAGAGATGTGCATGAGCAGCGGCCCTCCCCAGCCCTATTCCAAATCATACTTATTTTGCATAGGAGATACCATGGTCATGAAGATTGTTCTCCCAGGGTGAGGTTCATTCATTGCATTTTGGGTATGCTGACCCCTGTGATTTCCCCAAATGTGGGAAACTTGACTGCATTATTTGTGGTAGTGGGGGACTGTGTTTGTGCTTTCCTCTGGTCAGCTCTGGTAAAAGTCAGATTTCTTTGTCTCAGATTTTCCTCTAGCCTTGTTCTTCTTTCGAGAGTTCCCTTGTGCTGCCTCAGTTGGATCTCCTTCACTTTACAGGGGGGTACCCGAGCAGCGACCCTCCCCAGCTCTAGCCCAACTCCTACTTACCTGCCAGGTGAGATACTATGATCATGAAGGTGCTTCTCCCAGGGAAAGGCTCACCCATTGCACTCTGGGTGTGCTGCCCCTGCGATTTCCCCAAATGTGGGAAACTTGACTGCATAATTTGTGTTTCCCTTGGTCGGCTCTCGTATAATTCAGATCTCTTTGTCTCAGGTCTCTCTCCAGCCTAGTTTGCTGTCTGTTTCCACTTCTCTTTTCTTCAGCCGCTCCCTTCTATACCCTTGTGCACTATCCTGACTTCTCCTCCCGTCTGCTTACTTTGTGCCTTCCAATGCACAATGCAAACTACAGGTAGTGCTTCAGGGCCCACACCCTTTTACTTGCCTTACAGAGCAGCTCTGGAGCTGTTACAGTGCCCAGCTGCTGCAAGAAATCAGCTTGAATGCTTCAGGGGATGGGGCATGGCCAACATGAGCCCCACACCAAAGGAGGGTGGGGGTGTTTAATGCGAACTAGGGGTCATCCAAGCACTGCAAAAGGCCGCCATGCCCTGCATGCCCCTTTTCTCTTTTCATATGCAGATGAGGGTTCCAGTCAACTTTGGCCCACTGCTTGGATAACATCACCATATGCAAATCCGTCTGCTGCAGACCTTCCCCCAGGAGTGCTTGTACTAGTTGTTGCATATGGTTTGATATTTGATGGTGCTTCAGTATTAGGCAGCCTTCCGCCCTCCCATGTTCATCTGAAAAGATGTGGTCTCCCTGCAGTTGTTGTCCCCAGATGAGAGTTCCCTTGTGCTGCCTCAGTTGAATCTCCTTTGCTTGACAGAGATGTGCCTGAGCAGCGGCCCTCACCAGCCCTATCCCAAATCATACTTATTTTGCATAGGAGATACCATGGTCATGAAGATTGTTCTCCCAGGGTGAGGTTCATTCATTGCATTCTGGGTATGCTGACCCCTGTGATTTTCCCAAATGTGGGAAACTCGACTGCATTATTTGTGGTAGTGGGGGACTGTGTTTGTGCTTTCCTCTGGTCAGCTCTGGTAAAAGTCAGATTTCTTTGTCTCAGATCTTCCTCTAGCCTTGTTCTTCTTTCGAGAGTTCCCTGGTGCTGCCTCAGTTGGATCTCCTTCACTTCACAGGGGGGAACCCGAGCAGCGACCCTCCCCAGCTCTAGCCCAACTCCTACTTACCTACCAGGTGAGATACTATGATCATGAAGGTGCTTCTCCCAGGGCAAGGCTCACCCATTGCACTCTGGGTGTGCTGCCCCTGCGATTTCCCCAAATGTGGGAAACTTGACTGCATAATTTGTGTTTCCCCTGGTCGGCTCTCGTATAATTCAGATCTCTTTGTCTCAGGTCTCTCTCCAGCCTAGTTTGCTGTCTGTTTCCACTTCTCTTTTCTTCAGCCGCTCCCTTCTATACCCTTGTGCACTATCCTGACTTCTCCTCCCGTCTGCTTACTTTGTGCCTTCCAATGCACAATGCGAACTACAGGTAGTGCTGCAGGGCCCACACCCTTTTACTTGCCTTACAGAGCAGCTCTGGAGCTGTTACAGTGCCCAGCTGCTGCAAGAAATCAGCTTGAATGCTTCAGGGGCTGGGGCATAGCCAACATGAGCCCCACACCAAAGGAGGGTGGAGGTGTTTAATGCAAACTAGGGGTCAGCCAAGCGCCGCAAAAGGCCACCATGCCCTGCACGCCCCTTTTGTCTTTTCATATGCAGACGAGGGTTGAAGCCAACTTTGACCCACTGCTTGGATGACATCACCATATGCAAATCCATCTGCGGCAGGCCTTCCCCCAGGAATGCTTGCACTAGTTGTTGCATTTGGTTTGTTGTTTGGGGGTGCTTCAGTATTAGGCAGCCTTCTGCCCTCCCATGTTCATCTGAAAATATATGTTCTCCCTGCAGTTGTTGTCCCAAGATGAGAGTTCCCTTGTGCTGCCTCAGTTGAATCTCCTTTACTTGACAGAGATGTGCATGAGCAGCGGCCCTCCCCAGCCCTATTCCAAATCATACTTATTTTGCATAGGAGATACCATGGTCATGAAGATTTTTCTCCCAGGGTGAGGTTCATTCATTGCATTTTGGGTATGCTGACCCCTGTGATTTCCCCAAATGTCGGAAACTTGACTGCATTATTTGTGGTAGTGGGAGACTGTGTTTGTGCTTTCCTCTGGTCAGCTCTGGTAAAAGTCAGATTTCTTTGTCTCAGATTTTCCTTTAGCCTTGTTCTTCTTTCGAGAGTTCCCTTGTGCTGCCTCAGTTGGATCTCCTTCACTTTACAGGGGGGTACCCGAGCAGCGACCCTCCCCAGCTCTAGCCCAACTCCTACTTACCTGCCAGGTGAGATACTATGATCATGAAGGTGCTTCTCCCAGGGCAAGGCTCACCCATTGTACTCTGGGTGTGATGCTCCTGCGATTTCCCCAAATGTGGGAATCTTGACTGCATAATTTGTGTTTCCCCTGGTCGGCTCACGTATAATTCAGATCTCTTTGTCTCAGGTCTCTCTCCAGCCTAGTTTTCTGTCTGTTTCCACTTCTCTTTTCTTCAGCCGCTCCCTTCTATACCCTTGTGCACTATCCTGACTTCTCCTCCCGTCTGCTTACTTTGTGCCTTCCAATGCACAATGCAAACTACAGGTAGTGCTGCAGGGCCCACACCCTTTTACTTGCCTTACAGAGCAGCTCTGGAGCTGTTACAGTGCCCAGCTGCTGCAAGAAATCAGCTTGAATGCTTCAGGGGCTGGGGCATAGCCAACATGAGCCCCACACCGAAGGAGGGTGGAGGTGTTTAATGCGAACTAGGGGTCATCCAAGCACCGCAAAAGGCCGCCATGCCCTGCACGCCCCTTTTCTCTTTTCATATGCAGATGAGGGTTGAAGCCAACTTTGACCCACTGCTTGGATGACATCACCGTATGCAAATCCATCTTCTGCAGAACTTCCCCCAGGAATGCTTGCACTAGTTGTTGCATTTGGTTTGTTGTTTGGGGGTGCTTCAGTATTAGGCAGCCTTCTGCCCTCCCATGTTCATCTGAAAATATGTGTTCTCCCTGCAGTTGTTGTCCCCAGATGAGAGTTCCCTTGTGCTGCCTCAGTTGAATCTCCTTTACTTGACAGAGATGTGCATGAGCAGCGGCCCTTCCCAGCCCTATTCCAAATCATACTTATTTTGCATAGGAGATACCATGGTCATGAAGATTGTTCTCCCAGGGTGAGGTTCATTCATTGCATTTTGGGTATGCTGACCTCTGTGATTTCCCCAAATGTGGGAAACTTGACTGCATTATTTGTGGTAGTGGGGGACTGTGTTTGTGCTTTCCTCTGGTCAGCTCTGGTAAAAGTCAGATTTCTTTGTCTCAGATTTTCCTCTAGCCTTGTTCTTCTTTCGAGAGTTCCCTTGTGCTGCCTCAGTTGGATCTCCTTCACTTTACAGGGGGGTACCCGAGCAGCGACCCTCCCCAGCTCTAGCCCAACTCCTACTTACCTGCCAGGTGAGATACTATGATCATGAAGGTGCTTCTCCCAGGGCAAGGCTCACCCATTGCACTCTGGGTGTGCTGCTCCTGCGATTTCCCCAAATGTGGGAAACTTGACTGCATAATTTGTGTTTCCCCTGGTCGGCTCTCGTATAATTCAGATCTCTTTGTCTCAGGTCTCTCTCCAGCCTAGTTTGCTGTCTGTTTCCACTTCTCTTTTCTTGAGCCGCTCCCTTCTATGCCCTTGCGCACTATCCTGACTTCTCCTCCTGTCTGCTTACTTTGTGCCTTCCAACGCACAATGCGAACTACAGGTAGTGCTGCAGGGCCCACACCCTTTTACTTGCCTTACAGAGCAGCTCTGGAGCTGTTACAGTGCCCAGCTGCTGCAAGAATTCAGCTTGAATGCTTCAGGGGCTGGGGCATAGCCAACATGAGCCCCACACCAAAGGAGGGTGGAGGTGTTTAATGCAAACTAGGGGTCAGCCAAGCGCCGCAAAAGGCCACCATGCCCTGCACGCCCCTTTTCTCTTTTCATATGCAGACGAGGGTTGAAGCCAACTTTGACCAACTGCTTGGATGACATCACCATATGCAAATCCATCTGCGGCAGGCCTTCCCCCAGGAATGCTTGCACTAGTTGTTGCATTTGGTTTGTTGTTTGGGGGTGCTTCAGTATTAGGCAGCCTTCTGCCCTCCCATGTTCATCTGAAAATATATGTTCTCCCTGCAGTTGTTGTCCCAAGATGAGAGTTCCCTTGTGCTGCCTCAGTTGAATCTCCTTTACTTGACAGAGATGTGCATGAGCAGCGGCCCTCCCCAGCCCTCTTCCAAATCATACTTATTTTGCATAGGAGATACCATGGTCATGAAGATTTTTCTCCCAGGGTGAGGTTCATTCATTGCATTTTGGGTATGCTGACCCCTGTGATTTCCCCAAATGTGGGAAACTCGACTGCATTATTTGTGGTAGTGGGAGGCTGTGTTTGTGATTTCTTCTGGTCAGCTCTAGTAAAAGTCAGATTTCTTTGTTTCAGATTTTCCTTTAGCCTTGTTCTTCTTTCGAGAGTTCCCTTGTGCTGCCTCAGTTGGATCTCCTTCACTTTACAGGGGGGTACCCGAGCAGCGACCCTCCCCAGCTCTAGCCCAACTCCTACTTACCTGCCAGGTGAGATACTATGATCATGAAGGTGCTTCTCCCAGGGCAAGGCTCACCCATTGTACTCTGGGTGTGCTGCTCCTGCGATTTCCCCAAATGTGGGAAACTTAACTGCATAATTTGTGTTTCCCCTGGTCGGCTCTCGTATAATTCAGATCTCTTTGTCTCAGGTCTCTCTCCAGCCTAGTTTGCTGTCTGTTTCCACTTCTCTTTTCTTCAGCCGCTCCCTTCTATACCCTTGTGCACTATCCTGACTTCTCCTCCAGTCTGCTTACTTTGTGCCTTCCAATGCACAATGCAAACTACAGGAAGTGCTGCAGGGCCCACACCCTTTTACTTGCCTTACAGAGCAGCTCTGGAGCTGTTACAGTGCCCAGCTGCTGCAAGAAATCAGCTTGAATGCTTCAGGGGATGGGGCATGGCCAACATGAGCCCCACACCAAAGGAGGGTGGAGGTGTTTAATGCGAACTAGGGGTCATCCAAGCACCGCAAAAGGCCGCCATGCCCTGCACGCCCATTTTCTCTTTTCATATGCAGATGAGGGTTGAAGCCAACTTTGACCCACTGCTTGGATGACATCACCGTATGCAAATCCGTCTTCTGCAGAACTTCCCCCAGGAATGCTTGCACTAGTTGTTGCATTTGGTTTGTTGTTTGGGGGTGCTTCAGTATTAGGCAGCCTTCTGCCCTCCCATGTTCATCTGAAAATATGTGTTCTCCCTGCAGTTGTTGTCCCCAGATGAGAGTTCCCTTGTGCTGCATCAGTTGAATCTCCTTTACTTGACAGAGATGTGCATGAGCAGCGGCCCTCCCCAGCCCTATTCCAAATCATACTTATTTTGCATAGGAGATACCATGGTCATGAAGATTGTTCTCCCAGGGTGAGGTTCATTCATTGCATTTTGGGTATGCTGACCCCTGTGATTTCCCCAAATGTGGGAAACTTGACTGCATTATTTGTGGTAGTGGGGGACTGTGTTTGTGCTTTCCTCTGGTCAGCTCTGGTAAAAGTCAGATTTCTTTGTCTCAGATTTTCCTCTAGCCTTGTTCTTCTTTCGAGAGTTCCCTTGTGCTGCCTCAGTTGGATCTCCTTCACTTTACAGGGGGGTACCCGAGCAGCGACCCTCCCCAGCTCTAGCCCAACTCCTACTTACCTGCCAGGTGAGATACTATGATCATGAAGGTGCTTCTCCCAGGGAAAGGCTCACCCATTGCACTCTGGGTGTGCTGCCCCTGCGATTTCCCCAAATGTGGGAAACTTGACTGCATAATTTGTGTTTCCCTTGGTCGGCTCTCGTATAATTCAGATCTCTTTGTCTCAGGTCTCTCTCCAGCCTAGTTTGCTGTCTGTTTCCACTTCTCTTTTCTTCAGCCGCTCCCTTCTATACCCTTGTGCACTATCCTGACTTCTCCTCCCGTCTGCTTACTTTGTGCCTTCCAATGCACAATGCAAACTACAGGTAGTGCTTCAGGGCCCACACCCTTTTACTTGCCTTACAGAGCAGCTCTGGAGCTGTTACAGTGCCCAGCTGCTGCAAGAAATCAGCTTGAATGCTTCAGGGGATGGGGCATGGCCAACATGAGCCCCACACCAAAGGAGGGTGGGGGTGTTTAATGCGAACTAGGGGTCATCCAAGCACTGCAAAAGGCCGCCATGCCCTGCATGCCCCTTTTCTCTTTTCATATGCAGATGAGGGTTCCAGTCAACTTTGGCCCACTGCTTGGATAACATCACCATATGCAAATCCGTCTGTTGCAGACCTTCCCCCAGGAGTGCTTGTACTAGTTGTTGCATATGGTTTGATATTTGATGGTGCTTCAGTATTAGGCAGCCTTCCGCCCTCCCATGTTCATCTGAAAAGATGTGGTCTCCCTGCAGTTGTTGTCCCCAGATGAGAGTTCCCTTGTGCTGCCTCAGTTGAATCTCCTTTGCTTGACAGAGATGTGCCTCAGCAGCGGCCCTCACCAGCCCTATCCCAAATCATACTTATTTTGCATAGGAGATACCATGGTCATGAAGATTGTTCTCCCAGGGTGAGGTTCATTCATTGCATTCTGGGTATGCTGACCCCTGTGATTTTCCCAAATGTGGGAAACTCGACTGCATTATTTGTGGTAGTGGGGGACTGTGTTTGTGCTTTCCTCTGGTCAGCTCTGGTAAAAGTCAGATTTCTTTGTCTCAGATCTTCCTCTAGCCTTGTTCTTCTTTCGAGAGTTCCCTGGTGCTGCCTCAGTTGGATCTCCTTCACTTCACAGGGGGGAACCCGAGCAGCGACCCTCCCCAGCTCTAGCCCAACTCCTACTTACCTGCCAGGTGAGATACTATGATCATGAAGGTGCTTCTCCCAGGGCAAGGCTCACCCATTGCACTCTGGGTGTGCTGCCCCTGCGATTTCCCCAAATGTGGGAAACTTGACTGCATAATTTGTGTTTCCCCTGGTCGGCTCTCGTATAATTCAGATCTCTTTGTCTCAGGTCTCTCTCCAGCCTAGTTTGCTGTCTGTTTCCACTTCTCTTTTCTTCAGCCGCTCCCTTCTATACCCTTGTGCACTATCCTGACTTCTCCTCCCGTCTGCTTACTTTGTGCCTTCCAATGCACAATGCGAACTACAGGTAGTGCTGCAGGGCCCACACCCTTTTACTTGCCTTACAGAGCAGCTCTGGAGCTGTTACAGTGCCCAGCTGCTGCAAGAAATCAGCTTGAATGCTTCAGGGGCTGGGGCATAGCCAACATGAGCCCCACACCAAAGGAGGGTGGAGGTGTTTAATGCAAACTAGGGGTCAGCCAAGCGCCGCAAAAGGCCACCATGCCCTGCACGCCCCTTTTCTCTTTTCATATGCAGACGAGGGTTGAAGCCAACTTTGACCCACTGCTTGGATGACATCACCATATGCAAATCCATCTGCGGCAGGCCTTCCCCCAGGAATGCTTGCACTAGTTGTTGCATTTGGTTTGTTGTTTGGGGGTGCTTCAGTATTAGGCAGCCTTCTGCCCTCCCATGTTCATCTGAAAATATATGTTCTCCCTGCAGTTGTTGTCCCAAGATGAGAGTTCCCTTGTGCTGCCTCAGTTGAATCTCCTTTACTTGACAGAGATGTGCATGAGCAGCGGCCCTCCCCAGCCCTATTCCAAATCATACTTATTTTGCATAGGAGATACCATGGTCATGAAGATTTTTCTCCCAGGGTGAGGTTCATTCATTGCATTTTGGGTATGCTGACCCCTGTGATTTCCCCAAATGTTGGAAACTTGACTGCATTATTTGTGGTAGTGGGAGACTGTGTTTGTGCTTTCCTCTGGTCAGCTCTGGTAAAAGTCAGATTTCTTTGTCTCAGATTTTCCTTTAGCCTTGTTCTTCTTTCGAGAGTTCCCTTGTGCTGCCTCAGTTGGATCTCCTTCACTTTACAGGGGGGTACCCGAGCAGCGACCCTCCCCAGCTCTAGCCCAACTCCTACTTACCTGCCAGGTGAGATACTATGATCATGAAGGTGCTTCTCCCAGGGCAAGGCTCACCCATTGTACTCTGGGTGTGATGCTCCTGCGATTTCCCCAAATGTGGGAATCTTGACTGCATAATTTGTGTTTCCCCTGGTCGGCTCACGTATAATTCAGATCTCTTTGTCTCAGGTCTCTCTCCAGCCTAGTTTTCTGTCTGTTTCCACTTCTCTTTTCTTCAGCCGCTCCCTTCTATACCCTTGTGCACTATCCTGACTTCTCCTCCCATCTGCTTACTTTGTGCCTTCCAATGCACAATGCAAACTACAGGTAGTGCTGCAGGGCCCACACCCTTTTACTTGCCTTACAGAGCAGCTCTGGAGCTGTTACAGTGCCCAGCTGCTGCAAGAAATCAGCTTGAATGCTTCAGGGGCTGGGGCATAGCCAACATGAGCCCCACACCGAAGGAGGGTGGAGGTGTTTAATGCGAACTAGGGGTCATCCAAGCACCGCAAAAGGCCGCCATGCCCTGCACGCCCCTTTTCTCTTTTCATATGCAGATGAGGGTTGAAGCCAACTTTGACCCACTGCTTGGATGACATCACCGTATGCAAATCCATCTTCTGCAGAACTTCCCCCAGGAATGCTTGCACTAGTTGTTGCATTTGGTTTGTTGTTTGGGGGTGCTTCAGTATTAGGCAGCCTTCTGCCCTCCCATGTTCATCTGAAAATATGTGTTCTCCCTGCAGTTGTTGTCCCCAGATGAGAGTTCCCTTGTGCTGCCTCAGTTGAATCTCCTTTACTTGACAGAGATGTGCATGAGCAGCGGCCCTTCCCAGCCCTATTCCAAATCATACTTATTTTGCATAGGAGATACCATGGTCATGAAGATTGTTCTCCCAGGGTGAGGTTCATTCATTGCATTTTGGGTATGCTGACCTCTGTGATTTCCCCAAATGTGGGAAACTTGACTGCATTATTTGTGGTAGTGGGGGACTGTGTTTGTGCTTTCCTCTGGTCAGCTCTGGTAAAAGTCAGATTTCTTTGTCTCAGATTTTCCTCTAGCCTTGTTCTTCTTTCGAGAGTTCCCTTGTGCTGCCTCAGTTGGATCTCCTTCACTTTACAGGGGGGTACCCGAGCAGCGACCCTCCCCAGCTCTAGCCCAACTCCTACTTACCTGCCAGGTGAGATACTATGATCATGAAGGTGCTTCTCCCAGGGCAAGGCTCACCCATTGCACTCTGGGTGTGCTGCTCCTGCGATTTCCCCAAATGTGGGAAACTTGACTGCATAATTTGTGTTTCCCCTGGTCGGCTCTCGTATAATTCAGATCTCTTTGTCTCAGGTCTCTCTCCAGCCTAGTTTGCTGTCTGTTTCCACTTCTCTTTTCTTGAGCCGCTCCCTTCTATGCCCTTGCGCACTATCCTGACTTCTCCTCCTGTCTGCTTACTTTGTGCCTTCCAACGCACAATGCGAACTACAGGTAGTGCTGCAGGGCCCACACCCTTTTACTTGCCTTACAGAGCAGCTCTGGAGCTGTTACAGTGCCCAGCTGCTGCAAGAATTCAGCTTGAATGCTTCAGGGGCTGGGGCATAGCCAACATGAGCCCCACACCAAAGGAGGGTGGAGGTGTTTAATGCAAACTAGGGGTCAGCCAAGCGCCGCAAAAGGCCACCATGCCCTGCACGCCCCTTTTCTCTTTTCATATGCAGACGAGGGTTGAAGCCAACTTTGACCAACTGCTTGGATGACATCACCATATGCAAATCCATCTGCGGCAGGCCTTCCCCCAGGAATGCTTGCACTAGTTGTTGCATTTGGTTTGTTGTTTGGGGGTGCTTCAGTATTAGGCAGCCTTCTGCCCTCCCATGTTCATCTGAAAATATATGTTCTCCCTGCAGTTGTTGTCCCAAGATGAGAGTTCCCTTGTGCTGCCTCAGTTGAATCTCCTTTACTTGACAGAGATGTGCATGAGCAGCGGCCCTCCCCAGCCCTCTTCCAAATCATACTTATTTTGCATAGGAGATACCATGGTCATGAAGATTTTTCTCCCAGGGTGAGGTTCATTCATTGCATTTTGGGTATGCTGACCCCTGTGATTTCCCCAAATGTGGGAAACTCGACTGCATTATTTGTGGTAGTGGGAGGCTGTGTTTGTGATTTCTTCTGGTCAGCTCTAGTAAAAGTCAGATTTCTTTGTTTCAGATTTTCCTTTAGCCTTGTTCTTCTTTCGAGAGTTCCCTTGTGCTGCCTCAGTTGGATCTCCTTCACTTAACAGGGGGGTGTCCAAGCAGCGACCCTCCCTAGCTCTAGCCCAACTCCTACTTACCTGCCAGGTGAGATACTATGATCATGAAGGTGCTTCTCCCAGGGCAAGGCTCACCCATTGCACTCTGGGTGTGCTGCCCCTGCGATTTCCCTAAATGTGGGAAACTTGACTGCATAATTTGTGTTTCCCCTGGTCGGCTCTCGTATAATTCAGATCTCTTTGTCTCAGATCTCTCTCCAGCCTAGTTTGCTGTCTGTTTCCACTTCTCTTTTCTTCAGCCGCTCCCTTCTATACCCTTGTGCACTATCCTGACTTCTCCTCCCGTCTGCTTACTTTGTGCCTTCCAATGCACAATGCAAACTACAGGTAGTGCTGCAGGGCCCACACCCTTTTACTTGCCTTACAGAGCGTCTCTGGAGCTGTTACAGTGCCCAGCTGCTGCAAGAAATCTGCTTGAATGCTTCAGGGGATGGGACATGGCCAACATGAGCCCCACACCAAAGGAGGGTGGAGCAGAAGGCTGCCTAATACTGAAGCACCCCCAAACAACAAACCAAATGCAACAACTAGTGCAAGCATTCCTGGGGGAAGGCCTGCCGCAGATGGATTTGCATATGGTGATGTCATCCAAGCAGTGGGTCAAAGGTGGCTTCAACCCTCGTCTGCATATAAAAACAGAAAAGGGGCGTGCAGGGCATGGTGGCCTTTTGCGGCGCTTGACTGACCCCTAGTTTGCATTAAACACCTCCACCCTCCTTCGGTGTGGGGCTCATGTTGGCTATGCCCCAGCCCCTGAAGCATTCAAGCTGATTTCTTGCAGCAGCTGGCCACTGTAACAGCTCCAGAGCTGCTCTGTAAGGCAAGTAAAAGGGTGTGGGCCCTGCAGCACTACCTGTAGTTTGCATTGTGCATTGGAAGGCACAAAGTAAGCAGACGGGAGGAGAAGTCAGGATAGTGCACAAGGGTATAGAAGGGAGCGGCTGAAGAAAAGAGAAGTGGAAACAGACAGCAAACTAGGCTGGAGAGAGACCTGAGACAAAGAGATCTGAATTATACGAGAGCCGACCAGGGGAAACACAAATTATGCAGTCAAGTTTCCCACATTTGGGGAAATCGCAGGAGCAGCACACCCAGAGTACAATGGGTGAGCCTTGCCCTGGGAGAAGCACCTTCATGATCATAGTATCTCACCTGGCAGGTAAGTAGGAGTTGGGCTAGAGCTGGGGAGGGTCGCTGCTCGGGTACCCCCCTGTAAAGTGAAGGAGATCCAACTGAGGCAGCACAAGGGAACTCTCGAAAGAAGAACAAGGCTAAAGGAAAATCTGAGACAAAGAAATCTGACTTTTACCAGAGCTGACCAGAAGAAATCACAAACACAGCCTCCCACTACCACAAATAATGCAGTCAAGTTTCCCACATTTGGGGAAATCACAGGGGTCAGCATACCCAAAATGCAATGAATAAACCTCACCCTGGGAGAAAAATCTTCATGACCATGGTATCTCCTATGCAAAATAAGTATGATTTGGAATAGGGCAGGGGAGGGCCGCTGCTCATGCACATCTCTGTCAAGTAAAGGAGATTTAACTGAGGCAACACAAGGGAACTCTCATCTGGGGACAACAACTGCAGGGAGAACATATATTTTCAGATGAACATGGGAGGGCAGAAGGCTGCCTAATACTGAAGCACCCCCAAACAACAAACCAAATGCAACAACTAGTGCAAGCATTCCTGGGGGAAGGCCTGCCGCAGATGGATTTGCATATGGTGATGTCATCCAAGCAGTGGGTCAAAGTTGGCTTCAACCCTCGTCTGCATATGAAAAGAGAAAAGGGGCGTGCAGGGCATGGCGGCCTTTTGCGGTGCTTGGATGACCCCTAGTTCGCATTAAACACCTCCACCCTCTTTTGGTGTGGGGCTCATGTTGGCCATGCCCCATCCCCTGAAGCATTCAAGCAGATTTCTTGCAGCAGCTGGGCACTGTAACAGCTCCAGAGCTGCTCTGTAAGGCAAGTAAAAGGGTGTGGGCCCTGCAGCACTACCTGTAGTTTGCATTGTGCATTGGAAGGCACAAAGTAAGCAGACGGGAGGAGAAGTCAGGATAGTGCACAAGGGTATAGAAGGGAGCGGCTGAAGAAAAGAGAAGTGGAAACAGACAGCAAACTAGGCTGGAGAGAGACCTGAGACAAAGAGATCTGAATTATACGAGAGCCGACCAGGGGAAACACAAATTATGCAGTCAAGTTTCCCACATTTGGGGAAATCGCAGGAGCAGCACACCCAGAGTACAATGGGTGAGCCTTGCCCTGGGAGAAGCACCTTCATGATCATAGTATCTCACCTGGCAGGTAAGTAGGAGTTGGGCTAGAGCTGGGGAGGGTCGCTGCTCGGGTACCCCCCTGTAAAGTGAAGGAGATCCAACTGAGGCAGCACAAGGGAACTCTCGAAAGAAGAACAAGGCTAAAGGAAAATCTGAGACAAAGAAATCTGACTTTTACCAGAGCTGACCAGAGGAAAGCACAAACACAGTCTCCCACTACCACAAATAATGCAGTCAAGTTTCCCACATTTGGGGAAATCACAGGGGTCAGCATACCCAAAATGCAATGAATGAACCTCACCCTGGGAGAAAAATCTTCATGACCATGGTATCTCCTATGCAAAATAAGTATGATTTGGAATAGGGCTGGGGAGGGCCGCTGCTCATGCACATCTCTGTCAAGTAAAGGAGATTCAACTGAGGCAGCACAAGGGAACTCTCATCTTGGGACAACAACTGCAGGGAGAACACATATTTTCAGATGAACATGGGAGGGCAGAAGGCTGCCTAATACTGAAGCACCCCCAAACAACAAACCAAATGCAACAACTAGTGCAAGCATTCCTGGGGGAAGTTCTGCAGAAGACGGATTTGCATACGGTGATGTCATCCAAGCAGTGGGTCAAAGTTGGCTTCAACCCTCATCTGCATATGAAAAGAGAAAAGGGGCGTGCAGGGCATGGCGGCCTTTTGCGGTGCTTGGATGACCCCTAGTTCGCATTAAACACCTCCACCCTCCTTTGGTGTGGGGCTCATGTTGGCCATGCCCCATCCCCTGAAGCATTCAAGCTGATTTCTTGCAGCAGCTGGGCACTGTAACAGCTCCAGAGCTGCTCTGTAAGGCAAGTAAAAGGGTGTGGGCCCTGCAGCACTACCTGTAGTTTGCATTGTGCATTGGAAGGCACAAAGTAAGCAGACGGGAGGAGAAGTCAGGTTAGTGCACAAGGGTATAGAAGGGAGTGGCTGAAGAAAAGAGAAGTGGAAACAGACAGCAAACTAGGCTGGAGAGAGACCTGAGACAAAGAGATCTGAATTATACGAGAGCCGACCAGGGGAAACACAAATTATGCAGTCAAGTTTCCCACATTTGGGGAAATCGCAGGAGCAGCACACCCAGAGTACAATGGGTGAGCCTTGCCCTGGGAGAAGCACCTTCATGATCATAGTATCTCACCTGGCAGGTAAGTAGGAGTTGGGCTAGAGCTGGGGAGGGTCGCTGCTCGGGTACCCCCCTGTAAAGTGAAGGAGATCCAACTGAGGCAGCACAAGGGAACTCTCGAAAGAAGAACAAGGCTAAAGGAAAATCTGAGACAAAGAAATCTGACTTTTACCAGAGCTGACCAGAGGAAAGCACAAACACAGTCTCCCACTACCACAAATAATGCAGTCAAGTTTCCCACATTTGGGGAAATCACAGGGGTCAGCATACCCAAAATGCAATGAATGAACCTCACCCTGGGAGAAAAATCTTCATGACCATGGTATCTCCTATGCAAAATAAGTATGATTTGGAATAGGGCTGGGGAGGGCCGCTGCTCATGCACATCTCTGTCAAGTAAAGGAGATTCAACTGAGGCAGCACAAGGGAACTCTCATCTTGGGACAACAACTGCAGGGAGAACACATATTTTCAGATGAACATGGGAGGGCAGAAGGCTGCCTAATACTGAAGCACCTCCAAACAACAAACCAAATGCAACAACTAGTGCAAGCATTCCTGGGGGAAGGCCTGCCGCAGATGGATTTGCATATGGTGATGTCATCCAAGCAGTGGGTCAAAGTTGGCTTCAACCCTCGTCTGCATATGAAAACAGAAAAGGGGCGTGCAGGGCATGGTGGCCTTTTGCGGCGCTTGTCTGACCCCTAGTTTGCATTAAACACCTCCACCCTCCTTCGGTGTGGGGCTCATGTTGGCTATGCCCCAGCCCCTGAAGCATTCAAGCTGATTTCTTGCAGCAGCTGGGCACTGTAACAGCTCCAGAGCTGCTCTGTAAGGCAAGTAAAAGGGTGTGGGCCCTGCAGCACTACCTGTAGTTTGCATTGTGCATTGGAAGGCACAAAGTAAGCAGACGGGAGGAGAAGTCAGGATAGTGCACAAGGGTATAGAAGGGAGCGGCTGAAGAAAAGAGAAGTGGAAACAGACAGCAAACTAGGCTGGAGAGAGACCTGAGACAAAGAGATCTGAATTATACGAGAGCCGACCAGGGGAAACACAAATTATGCAGTCAAGTTTCCCACATTTGGGGAAATCGCAGGAGCAGCACACCCAGAGTACAATGGGTGAGCCTTGCCCTGGGAGAAGCACCTTCATGATCATAGTATCTCACCTGGCAGGTAAGTAGGAGTTGGGCTAGAGCTGGGGAGGGTCGCTGCTCGGGTACCCCCCTGTAAAGTGAAGGAGATCCAACTGAGGCAGCACAAGGGAACTCTCGAAAGAAGAACAAGGCTAAAGGAAAATCTGAGACAAAGAAATCTGACTTTTACCAGAGCTGACCAGAGGAAAGCACAAACACAGTCTCCCACTACCACAAATAATGCAGTCAAGTTTCCCACATTTGGGGAAATCACAGGGGTCAGCATACCCAAAATGCAATGAATGAACCTCACCCTGGGAGAAAAATCTTCATGACCATGGTATCTCCTATGCAAAATAAGTATGATTTGGAATAGGGCTGGGGAGGGCCACTGCTCATGCACATCTCTGTCAAGTAAAGGAGATTCAACTGAGGCAGCACAAGGGAACTCTCATCTTGGGACAACAACTGCAGGGAGAACACATATTTTCAGATGAACATGGGAGGGCAGAAGGCTGCCTAATACTGAAGCACCTCCAAACAACAAACCAAATGCAACAACTAGTGCAAGCATTCCTGGGGGAAGGCCTGCCGCAGATGGATTTGCATATGGTGATGTCATCCAAGCAGTGGGTCAAAGTTGGCTTCAACCCTCGTCTGCATATGAAAACAGAAAAGGGGCATGCAGGGCATGGTGGCCTTTTGCGGCGCTTGTCTGACCCCTAGTTTGCATTAAACACCTCCACCCTCCTTCGGTGTGGGGCTCATGTTGGCTATGCCCCAGCCCCTGAAGCATTCAAGCTGATTTCTTGCAGCAGCTGGGCACTGTAACAGCTCCAGAGCTGCTCTGTAAGGCAAGTAAAAGGGTGTGGGCCCTGCAGCACTACCTGTAGTTTGCATTGTGCATTGGAAGGCACAAAGTAAGCAGACGGGAGGAGAAGTCAGGATAGTGCACAAGGGTATAGAAGGGAGCGGCTGAAGAAAAGAGAAGTGGAAACAGACAGCAAACTAGGCTGGAGAGAGACCTGAGACAGAGATCTGAATTATACGAGAGCCGACCAGGGGAAACACAAATTATGCAGTCAAGTTTCCCACATTTGGGGAAATCGCAGGAGCAGCACACCCAGAGTACAATGGGTGAGCCTTGCCCTGGGAGAAGCACCTTCATGATCATAGTATCTCACCTGGCAGGTAAGTAGGAGTTGGGCTAGAGCTGGGGAGGGTCGCTGCTCGGGTACCCCCCTGTAAAGTGAAGGAGATCCAACTGAGGCAGCACAAGGGAACTCTCGAAAGAAGAACAAGGCTAAAGGAAAATCTGAGACAAAGAAATCTGACTTTTACCAGAGCTGACCAGAGGAAAGCACAAACACAGTCTCCCACTACCACAAATAATGCAGTCAAGTTTCCCACATTTAGGGAAATCACAGGGGTCAGCATACCCAAAATGCAATGAATGAACCTCACCCTGGGAGAAAAATCTTCATGACCATGGTATCTCCTATGCAAAATAAGTATGATTTGGAATAGGGCTGGGGAGGGCCGCTGCTCATGCACATCTCTGTCAAGTAAAGGAGATTCAACTGAGGCAGCACAAGGGAACTCTCATCTTGGGACAACAACTGCAGGGAGAACACATATTTTCAGATGAACATGGGAGGGCAAAAGGCTGCCTAATACTGAAGCACCCCCAAACAACAAACCAAATGCAACAACTAGTGCAAGCATTCCTGGGGGAAGTTCTGCAGAAGACGGATTTGCATACGGTGATGTCATCCAAGCAGTGGGTCAAAGTTGGCTTCAACCCTCATCTGCATATGAAAAGAGAAAAGGGGCGTGCAGGGCATGGCGGCCTTTTGCGGTGCTTGGATGACCCCTAGTTCGCATTAAACACCTCCACCCTCCTTTGGTGTGGGGCTCATGTTGGCCATGCCCCATCCCCTGAAGCATTCAAGCTGATTTCTTGCAGCAGCTGGGCACTGTAACAGCTCCAGAGCTGCTCTGTAAGGCAAGTAAAAGGGTGTGGGCCCTGCAGCACTACCTGTAGTTTGCATTGTGCATTGGAAGGCACAAAGTAAGCAGACGGGAGGAGAAGTCAGGATAGTGCACAAGGGTATAGAAGGGAGCGGCTGAAGAAAAGAGAAGTGGAAACAGACAGCAAACTAGGCTGGAGAGAGACCTGAGACAAAGAGATCTGAATTATACGAGAGCCGACCAGGGGAAACACAAATTATGCAGTCAAGTTTCCCACATTTGGGGAAATCGCAGGGGCAGCACACCCAGAGTGCAATGGGTGAGCCTTGCCCTGGGAGAAGCACCTTCATGATCATAGTATCTCACCTGGCAGGTAAGTAGGAGTTGGGCTAGAGCTGGGGAAAGTCGCTGTTCGGGCACCCCCCTGTCAAGTGAAAGAGATCCAACTGAGGCAGCACAAGGGAACTCTCGAAAGAAGAACAAGGCTAGAGGAAGATCTGAGACAAAGAAATCTGACTTTTTCCAGAGCTGACCAGAGGAAAGCACAAACACAGTCCCCACTACCACAAATAATGCAGTCGAGTTTCCCACATTTGGGGAAATCACAGGGGTCAGCATACCCAAAATGCAATGAATGAACCTCACCCTGGGAGAACAATCTTCATGACCATGGTATCTCCTATGCAAAATAAGTATGATTTGGGATAGGGCTGGGGAGGGCCGCTGCTCATGCACATCTCTGTCAAGTACAGGAGATTCAACTGAGGCAGCACAAGGAAACTCTCATCTGGGGACAACAACTGCAGGGAGAACACATATTTTCAGATGAACATGGGAGGGCAGAAGGCTGCCTAATACTGAAGCACCCCCAAACAACAAACCAAATGCAACAACTAGTACAAGCATTCCTGGGGGAAGTTCTGCAGAAGACGGAATTGCATACGGTGATGTCATCCAAGCAGTGGGCCAAAGTTGGCTGGAACCCTCATCTGCATATGAAAAGAGAAAAGGGGTATGCAGGGCATGGCGGCCTTTTGCGGCGCTTGGATGACCCTTAGTTCGCATTAAACACCTCCACCCTCCTTCGGTGTGGGGCTCATGTTGGCCATGCCCCATCCCCTGAAGCATTCAAGCTGATTTCTTGCAGCAGCTTGGCACTGTAACAGCTCCAGAGCTGTTCAGTAAGGCAAGTAAAAGGGTGTGGGCCCTGCAGCACTACCTGTAGTTTGCATTGCGCATTGGAAGGCACAAAGTAAGCAGACAGGAGGAGTAGTCAGGATAGTGCACAAGGGTATAAAAGGGAGCGGCTCAAGAAAAGAGAAGTTGAAACAGACAGCAAACTAGGCTGGAGAGAGACCTGAGACAAAGAGATCTGAATTATACGAGACCTGACCAGGGGAAACACAAATTATGCAGTCAAGTTTCCCACATTTGGGGAAATCGCAGGGGCAGCACACCCAGAGTGCAATGGGTGAGCCTTGCCCTGGGAGAAGCACCTTCATGATCATAGTATCTCACCTGGCAGGTAAGTAGGAGTTGGGCTAGAGCTGGGGAGGGTCGCTGCTCGGGCACCCCCCTGTCAAGTGAAGGAGATCCAACTGAGGCAGCACAAGGAAACTCTCGAAAGAAGAACAAGGCTAGAGGAAGATCTGAAACAAAGAAATTTGACTTTTACCAGAGCTGACCAGAGGAAAACACAAACACAGTCCCCCACTACCAACAAATAAAGCAGTCGCGTTTCCCACATTTGGGGAAATCACAGGGGTCAGCATACCCAGAATGCAATGAATGAACCTCACCCTGGGAGAGTAATCTTCATGACCATGGTATCTCCTATGCAAAATAAGTATGATTTGGGATAGGGCTGGGGAGGGCCGCTGCTCATGCACATCTCTGTCAAGTAAAGGAGATTCAACTGAGGCAGCACAAGGGAACTCTCATCTGGGGACAACAACTGCAGGGAGAACACATATTTTCAGATGAACATGGGAGGGCAGAAGGCTGCCTAATACTGAAGCACCCCCAAACAACAAACCAAATGCAACAACTAGTGCAAGCATTCCTGGGGGAAGTTCTGCAGAAGACGGATTTGCATATGGTGATGTCATCCAAGCAGTGGGTCAAAGTTGGCTTCAACCCTCATCTGCATATGAAAAGAGAAAAGGGGCATGCAGGGCATGGCGGCCTTTTGCGGTGCTTGGATGACCCTAGTTCGCATTAAACACCCCCACCCTCCTTTGGTGTGGGGCTCATGTTGGCCATGCCCCATCCCCTGAAGCATTCAAGCTGATTTATTGCAGCAGCTGGGCACTGTAACAGCTCCAGAGCTGCTATGAACGGCAAGTAAAAGGGTGTGGGCCCTGCAGCACTACCTGTAGTTTGCATTGTGCATTGGAAGGCACAAAGTAAGCAGACGGGAGAAGTCAGGATAGTGCGCAAGGGCATAGAAGGGAGCGGCTCAAGAAAAGAGAAGTTGAAACAGACAGCAAACTAGGCTGGAGAGAGACCTGAGACAAAGAGATCTGAATTATACGAGAGCCGACCAGGGGAAACACAAATTATGCAGTCAAGTTTCCCACATTTGGGGAAATCGCAGGAGCAGCACACCCAGAGTGCAATGGGTGAGCCTTGCCCTGGGAGAAGCACCTTCCTGATTATAGTATCTCACCTGGCAGGTAAGTAGGAGTTGGGCTAGAGCTTGGGAGGGTCGCTGCTCGGGCACCCCCCTGTCAAGTGAAGGAGATCCAACTGAGGCAGCACAAGGAAACTCTCGAAAGAAGAACAAGGCTAGAGGAAGATCTGAGACAAAGAAATCTGACTTTTACCAGAGCTGACCAGAGGAAAGCACAAACACAGTCTCCCACTACCACAAATAATGCAGTCGAGTTTCCCAAATTTGGGAAAGTCACAGGGGTCAGCATACCCAGAATGCAATGAATGAACCTCACCCTGGGAGAACAATCTTCATGACCATGGTATCTCCTATGCAAAATAAGTATGATTTGGGATAGGGCTGGGGAGGGCCGCTGCTCAGGCACATCTCTGTCAAGTAAAGGAGATTCAACTGAGGCAGCACAAGGGAACTCTCATCTGGGGACAACAACTGCAGGGAGAACACATATTTTCAGATGAACATGGGAGGGCAGAAGGCTGCCTAATACTGAAGCACCCCCAAACAACAAACCAAATGCAACAACTAGTGCAAGCATTCCTGGGGGAAGGCCTGCAGCAGATGGATTTGCATACGGTGATGTCATCCAAGTAGTGGGTCAAAGTTGGCTTCAACCCTCGTCTGCATATGAAAAGAGAAAAGGGGCGTGCAGGGCATGGCGGCCTTTTGCGGCGCTTGGATGACCCCTAGTTCGCATTAAACACCTCCACCCTCCTTCGGTGTGGGGCTCATGTTGGCTATGCCCCAGCCCCTGAAGCATTCAAGCTGATTTCTTGCAGCAGCTGGGCACTGTAACAGCTCCAGAGCTGCTCTGTACGGCAAGTAAAAGGGTGTGGGCCCTGCAGCACTACCTGTAGTTTGCATTGTGCATTGGAAGGCACAAAGTAAGCAGACAGGAGGAGAAGTCAGGATAGTGCACAAGGGTATAAAAGGGAGGGGCTCATGAAAAAAGAAGTGGAAACAGACAGCAAACTAGGCTGGAGAGAGACCTGAGACAAAGAGATCTGAATTATACGAGAGCCGACCAGGGGAAACACAAATTATGCAGTCAAGCTTCCCACATTTGGGGAAATCAGAGTGCAATGGGTGAGCCTTGCCCTGGGAGAAGCACCTTCATGATCATAGTATCTCACCTGGCAGGTAAGTAGGAGTTGGGCTAGAGCTGGGGAGGGTCGCTGCTCGGGCACCCCCCTGTCAAGTGAAAGAGATCCAACTGAGGCAGCACAAGGGAACTCTCGAAAGAAGAACAAGGCTAGAGGAAGATCTGAGACAAATAAATCTGACTTTTACCAGAGCTGACCAGAGGAAAGCACAAACACAGTCCCCCACTACCACAAATAATGCAGTCGAGTTTCCCACATTTGGGGAAATCACAGGGGTCAGCATACCCAGAATACAATGAATGAACCTCACCCTGGGAGAACAATCTTCATGACCATGGTATCTCCTATGCAAAATAAGTATGATTTGGGATAGGGCTGGGGAGGGCCGCTGCTCAGGCACATCTCTGTCAAGTAAAGGAGATTCAACTGAGGCAGCACAAGGGAACTCTCATCTGGGGACAACAACTGCAGGGAGAACACATATTTTCAGATGAACATGGGAGGGCAGAAGGCTGCCTAATACTGAAGCACCCCCAAACAACAAACCAAATGCAACAACTAGTGCAAGCATTCCTGGGGGAAGGCCTGCAGCAGATGGATTTGCATACGGTGATGTCATCCAAGCAGTGGGTCAAAGTTGGCTTCAACCCTCGTCTGCATATGAAAAGAGAAAAGGGGCGTGCAGGGCATGGCGGCCTTTTGCGGCGCTTGGATGACCCCTAGTTCACATTAAATACCTCCACCCTCCTTCGGTGTGGGGCTCATGTTGGCTATGCCCCAGCCCCTGAAGCATTCAAGCTGATTTCTTGCAGCAGCTGGGCACTGTAACAGCTCCAGAGCTGCTCTGTACGGCAAGTAAAAGGGTGTGGGCCCTGCAGCACTACCTGTAGTTTGCATTGTGCATTGGAAGGCACAAAGTAAGCAGACAGGAGGAGAAGTCAGGATAGTGCACAAGGGTATAAAAGGGAGGGGCTCATGAAAAAAGAAGTGGAAACAGACAGCAAACTAGGCTGGAGAGAGACCTGAGACAAAGAGATCTGAATTATACGAGAGCTGACCAGGGGAAACACAAATTATGCAGTCAAGCTTCCCACATTTGGGGAAATCGCAGGGGCACCACACCCAGAGTGCAATGGGTGAGCCTTGCCCTGGGAGAAGCACCTTCATGATCAAAGTATCTCACCTGGCAGGTAAGTAGGAGTTGGGCTAGAGCTGGGGAGGGTCGTGGCTCTGGCACCCCCCTGTCAAGTGAAAGAGATCCAACTGAGGCAGCACAAGGGAACTCTCGAAAGAAGAACAAGGCTAGAGGAAGATCTGAGACAAATAAATCTGACTTTTACCAGAGCTGTCCAGAGGAAAGCACAAACACAGTCCCCCACTACCACAAATAATGCAGTCGTGTTTCCCACATTTGGGGAAATCACAGGGGTCAGCATACCCAGAATGCAATGAATGAACCTCACCCTGGGAGAACAATCTTCATGACCATGGTATCGCCTATGCAAAATAAGTATGATTTGGGATAGGGCTGGGGAGGGCCGCTGCTCAGGCACATCTCTGTCAAGTAAAGGAGATTCAACTGAGGCA
Source organism: Pseudophryne corroboree (assembly GCF_028390025.1). Classification (NCBI taxonomy): domain Eukaryota; kingdom Metazoa; phylum Chordata; class Amphibia; order Anura; family Myobatrachidae; genus Pseudophryne; species Pseudophryne corroboree. The sequence continues at coordinate 573,381 of NW_026969024.1, forward strand.
GCACAAGGGAACTCTCATCTGGGGACAACAACTGCAGGGAGAACACATATTTCCAGATAAACATGGGAGGGCAGAAGGCTGCCTAATACTGAAGCACCCCCAAACAACAAACCAAATGCAACAACTAGTACAAGCATTCCTGGGGGAAGGCCAGCAGCAGATGGATTTGCATATGGTGATGTCATCCAAGCAGTGGGTCAAAGTTGGCTTCAACCCTCGTCTGCATATGAAAAGAGAAAAGGGGCGTGCAGGGCATGGCGGCCTTTTGCGGCGCTTGGATGACCCCTAGTTCGCATTAAACACCTCCACCCTCCTTCGGTGTGGGGCTCATGTTGGCTATGCCCCAGCCCCTGAAGCATTCAAGCTGATTTCTTGCAGCAGCTGGGCACTGTAACAGCTCCAGAGCTGCTCTGAACGGCAAGTAAAAGGGTGTGGGCCCTGCAGCACTACCTGTAGTTTGCATTGTGCATTGGAAGGCACAAAGTAAGCAGACGGGAGAAGTCAGGATAGTGCGCAAGGGCATAGAAGGGAGCGGCTCAAGAAAAGAGAAGTTGAAACAGACAGCAAACTAGGCTGGAGAGAGACCTGAGACAAAGAGATCTGAATTATATGAGAGCCGACCAGGGGAAACACAAATTATGCAGTCAAGTTTCCCACATTTGGGGAAATCGCAGGAGCAGCACACCCAGAGTGCAATGGGTGAGCCTTGCCCTGGGAGAAGCACCTACATGATCATAGTATCTCACCTGCCAGGTAAGTAGAAGTTGGGCTAGAGCTGGGGAGGGTCGCTGCTCGGGTACCCCCCTGTCAAGTGAAGGAGATCCAACTGAGGCAGCACAAGGGAACTCTCGAAAGAAGAACAAGGCTAGAGGAAGATCTGAGACAAATAAATCTGACTTTTACCAGAGCTGACCAGAGGAAAGCACAAACACAGTCCCCCACTACCACAAATAATGCAGTCGAGTTTCCCACATTTGGGGAAATCACAGGGGTCAGCATACCCAGAATGCAATGAATGAGCCTCACCCTGGGAGAACAATCTTCATGACCATGGTATCTCCTATGCAAAATAAGTATGATTTGGGATAGGGCTGGGGAGGGCCGCTGCTCAGGCACATCTCTGTCAAGTAAAGGAGATTCAACTGAGGCAGCACAAGGGAACTCTCATCTGGGGACAACAACTGCAGGGAGAACACAAATTTTCAGATGAACATGGGAGGGCAGAAGGCTGCCTAATAATGAAGCACCCCCAAACAACAAACCAAATGCAACAACTAGTGCAAGCATTCCTGGGGGAAGGCCTGCAGCAGATGGATTTGCATACGGTGATGTCATCCAAGCAGTGGGTCAAAGTTGGCTTCAACCCTCGTCTGCATATGAAAAGAGAAAAGGGGCGTGCAGGGCATGGCGGCCTTTTGCGGCGCTTGGATGACCCCTAGTTCGCATTAAACACCTCCACCCTCCTTCGGTGTGGGGCTCATGTTGGCTATGCCCCAGCCCCTGAAGCATTCAAGCTGATTTCTTGCAGCAGCTGGGCACTGTAACAGCTCCAGAGCTGCTCTGTACGGCAAGTAAAAGGGTGTGGGCCCTGCAGCACTACCTGTAGTTTGCATTGTGCATTGGAAGGCACAAAGTAAGCAGGCAAGGTCCAGAGAACAGTTAGAGGTCGGAGTAGCACTATCTCAAGTAGTACTACGACAGCACGGATGGATTCTAAATATTCCAAAATCGCAGCTGATTCCGACGACACGTCTGCTGTTCCTAGGGATGATTCTGGACACAGTACAGAAAAAGGTGTTTCTCCCGGAGGAGAAAGCCAAGGAGTTATCCGACATAGTCAGAAACCTCCTAAGACCAGGCCAAGTGTCAGTACATCAATGCACAATGGTCCTGGGAAAGATGGTGGCTTCTTACGAAGCGATTCCATTCGGCAGATTCCACGCAAGAACTTTTCAGTGGGATCTGCTGGACAAATGGTCCGGATCGCATCTTCAAATGCATCAGCGGATAACCCTGTCTCCAAGGACAAGGGTGTCTCTCCTGTGGTGGTTACAGAGTGCTCATCTCCTAGAGGGCCGCAGATTCGGCATTCAGGATTGGGTCCTGGTGACCACGGATGCCAGCCTGAGAGGCTGGGGAGCAGTCACACAGGGAAGAAATTTCCAGGGCTTGTGGTCAAGCATGGAAACGTCACTTCACATAAATATCCTGGAACTAAGGGCCATTTACAATGCCCTAAGTCAGGCAAGACCTCTGCTTCAGGGTCAGCCGGTGTTGATCCAGTCGGACAACATCACGGCAGTCGCCCACGTAAACAGACAGGGCGGCACAAGAAGCAGGAGGGCAATGATGGAAGTGGCAAGGATTCTTCGCTGGGCGGAGAATCATGTGATAGCACTGTCAGCAGTGTTCATTCCGGGAGTGGACAACTGGGAAGCAGACTTCCTCAGCAGACACGATCTTCACCCGGGGGAGTGGGGACTTCACCCAGAAGTCTTCCACATGATTGTGAACCGTTGGGAAAAACCAAAGGGTGGACATGATGGCGTCCCGCCTCAACAAAAAACTGGACAGATATTGCGCCAGGTCAAGGGACCCTCAGGCAATAGCTGTGGACTCTCTGGTAACACCGTGGGTGTACCAGTCAGTGTATGTGTTCCCTCCTCTTCCTCTCATACCAAAAGTACTGAGAATCATAAGAAGGAGAGGAGTAAAGACTATACTCGTGGCTCCGGATTGGCCAAGAAGGACTTGGTACCCGGAAATTCAAGAGATGCTCACGGAAGACCCGTGGCCTCTACCTCTAAGAAAGGACCTGTTCCAGCAGGGACCATGTCTGTTCCAAGACTTACCGCGGCTGCGTTTGACGGCATGGCGGTTGAACGCCGGATCCTGAAGGAAAAAGGCATTCCGGATGAAGTCATCCCTACCCTGATCAAAGCCAGGAAGGATGTAACCATACAACATTATCACCGTATTTGGCGTAAATATGTTGCGTGGTGCGAGGCCAGGAAGGCCCCTACAGAGGAATTTCAACTGGGTCGTTTCCCGCATTTCCTGCAAACAGGACTGTCTATGGGCTTCAAATTAGGGTCCATTAAGGTTCAAATTTCGGCCCTGTCAATATTCTTCCAAAAAGAACTGGCTTCTGTTCCTGAAGTTCAGACGTTTGTCAAGGGAGTACTGCATATACAGCCTCCTTTTGTGCCTCCAGTGGCACCTTGGGATCTCAATGTAGTTTTGGGATTCCTAAAATCACATTGGTTTGAACCACTCACCACTGTGGACTTAAAATATCTCACATGGAAAGTGGTAATGCTGTTAGCCCTGGCTTCAGCCAGGCGTGTCTCAGAATTGACCAAAACAAAAAACTGCAACAAACGAGTGCCTAATCATCAAAATAAAAAGTGAAAACCAATACGTGTTTCATAGAATTAAATAATCACAATTTTATGTTCCTGATAGTCTGCGCTTGCCGGAATACTATGTGTAGTATTGTGGTGATAGCATAGAAAAAGAACAAACGGCTGCGCTGAATATCAGGAACGAAACATGATGTACAGAGAGCCAACGTAAAAAATAACAATGTTTATTAATAAAACATATAAAAAGATTAATTGTCAAATAACCGGTGAAAAATATATACAAATATATATAAGAACAGTCACTAGACGTGAACTAGTGGTATATTGTAATGACTCAGCTTATTGGGGTGAAAAGTTCCGTGATTCACTTGTTAGATAGTTGATAAATACCAGGTGTGTTGGTAGGATCCTAATGAATAAAAAAGTCCCTCAGTTGAAATTGATATTCAATACCTTTCCAAAATGGGCTGGTAAGAGCCGAGCGTCCTCGGCTTCAATGTCCTGCAATGCCCATATACGCTGTGCAGCGGAAAGGAATGGATCGTCTCTCTCACAACCCGGTCGTGGCGGCGTGTGCGCTGAAGCCGCTGATGTCGGATGCTGTAGAAGGAGGGTGCAGCGGGGACCAAGGAACACCTGGAAGATTTCACCTGAGCTGAGTGTGGATAGGGGCGGGTCCTGACGCGTTTCGTCACGTTCACGTGACTTTCTCAAAGGTAGAATGTTCTTATATATATTTATATATATTTTTCACCGGTTATTTGACAATTAATCTTTTTATATGTTTTATTAATAAACATTGTTATTTTTTACGTTGGCTCTCTGTACATCGTGTCTCAGAATTGGCGGCTTTATCCTATAAAAGCCCTTACCTAATTTTTCATATGTGGTGCCTGCGGCTACTAGGGACTTGGAGGATTCCAAGTTGCTGGACGTAGTCAGGGCCCTGAAAATATATGTTTCCAGGACGGCTGGAGTCAGAAAATCTGATTCGCTGTTTATCCTGTATGCACCCAGCAAGCTGGGTGCTCCTGCTTCTAAGCAGACGATTGCTCGTTGGATTTGTAGTACAATTCAGCTTGCACATTCTGTGGCAGGCCTGCCACAGCCAAAATCTGTAAAAGCCCATTCCACACGGAAAGTGGGCTCATCTTGGGCGGCTGCCCGAGGGGTCTCGGCTTTACAACTTTGCCGAGCAGCTACTTGGTCAGGGGAAAACATGTTTGCTAAATTCTACAAATTTGATACCCTGGCTGAGGAGGACCTGGAGTTCTCTCATTCGGTGCTGCAGAGTCATCCGCACTCTCCCACCCGGTTGGGAGCTTTGGTATAATCCCCATGGTCCTTTCGGAGTCCCCAGCATCCACTAGGACGTTAGAGAAAATAAGAATTTACTTACCGATAATTCTATTTCTCATAGTCTGTAGTGGATGCTGGGCGCCCATCCCAAGTGCGGATTGTCTGCATTACTTGTACATAGTTATTGTTACAAAAATCGGGTTATTGTTGTTGTGAGCCATCTTTTCAGAGGCTCCTTCTGTTATCATGCTGTTAACTGGGTTCAGATCACAAGTTGTACGGTGTGATTGGTGTGGCTGGTATGAGTCTTACCCGGGATTCAAAATCCTTCCTTATTGTGTACGCTCGTCCGGGCACAGTATCCTAACTGAGGCTTGGAGGAGGGTCATAGGGGGAGGAGCCAGTGCACACCAGCTAGTCCTAAAGCTTTTACTTTGTGCCCAGTCTCCTGCGGAGCCGCTATTCCCCATGGTCCTTTCGGAGTCCCCAGCATCCACTACGGACTATGAGAAATAGAATTATCGGTAAGTAAATTCTTATTTTCTGGACTGTGTCCAGGATCATCCTTAGGAATAGAAGACGTGTCGTCGGAATCAGCTGCGATTTTGGAATATTAAGAATCCAACCGTGCTGCCGCAACACTACCTGAGATAGTGCTACCCCGACTACCAACTGTTCCCTGGATCTTGCCCTTATCCGGAGATCGTCCAAGTAAGGGATAATTAAAACTCCCTTCCTTCGAAGGAGTATCATCATTTCGGCCATTACTTTGGTAAAGACCCGGGGTGCCGTGGACAAACCAAACGGCAGCGTCTGAAACTGATAGTGACAGTTCTGTACCACAAACCTGAGGTACCCTTGGTGAGAAGGGTAATTTGGGACATGGAGATAAGCATCCTTGATGTCCAGAGACACCATATAATCCCCTTCTTCCCGGTTTGCCATCACCGCTCTGAGTGACTCCATCTTGAATTTGAACCTTTGTATGTAAGTGTTCAAGGATTTCAGATTTAAATTAGGTCTCACCGAGCCGTCCGGCTTCGGTACCACAAACAGCGTGGAATAATACCCCTTTCCCTGTTGTAGGAGGGGTACCTTGATTATCACCTGCTGGGAATACAGCTTGTGAATGGCTTCCCATACCGCCTCCCTGTCGGAGGGAGACGTCGGTAAAGCAGACTTTAGGAAAACGGCGAAGGGGAGACGTCTCAAATTCCAATTTGTACCCCTGAGATACCACCTGAAGGATCCAGGGGTCCACCTGTGAGTGAGCCCACTGCACGCTGAAATTTATGAGACGGGCCCCCACCGTTTCTGTTCCTGGGAACTGGCTGTTTGCTGCAGCCTTTTTCCTCTCCCTCTGCCACGGGGCAGAAATGAGGAGCCTTTTGCCCGCTTGCCCTTATGGGGCCCAAAGGACTGCGCCTGATAATACGGCGTCTTCTTATGTTGAGAGGCTACCTGGGGTAAAAATGTGGATTTCCCAGCCGTTGCCGTGGCCACCAGGTCTGTTAGACCTACCCCAAATAACTCCTCCCTTTTATAAGGCGATACTTCCATATGCCTTTTGGAATCAGCATCACCTGACCACTGTCTTGTCCATAACCCTCTTCTGGCAGAAATGGACAGCGCACTTACTCTTGATGCCAGTCGGCAAATATCCCTCTGTGCACAACGCATATATAGAAAGCATCTTTTAAATGCTCTATAGTCAGTAATATACTGTCCCTATCTAGGGTATCAATATTGTCAGTCAGGGAATCCGACCAAGCCACCCCAGCACTGCACATCCAGGCTGAGGCGATTGCTGGTCGCAGTATCACACCCGTGTGAGTGTATATACATTTTAGGATATTTTACTGCTTTCTGTCAGCAGGTTCCTTAAGGGCGGCCGTATCCGGGGACGGTAGTGCCACCTGTTTAGACAAGCGTGTGAGCGCTTTATTCACCCTAGGGGGTGTTTCCCAATGTGCCCTATCCTCTGGCGGGAAGGGGTATGATGCTAATAACTTTTTAGGAATTAACAGTTTTTATCGGGGGAAACCCACGCATCATCACACACTTCATTTAATTCCTCAGATGCAGGAAAAACTACAGGCAGTTTTTTCTCACCCAACATAATACCCTTTTTAGTGGTACTGGTATTATCAGAAATGTGTAAAAACATTTTCCATAGCCTCAATCATGTAACGTGTGGCCCTACTGGAAGTCACATTCGTCTCTTAATCGTCGACACTGGAATCAGTATCCGTGTCGGCGTCTGTATCTGCCATCTGCGGTAACGGGCGTTTTAGAGCCCCTGATGGCTTTTGAGACACCTGGACAGGCACAGGCTGAGTAGCCGGCTGTCTCATGTCATCAATCTTTTGTAAAGAGCTGACACTGTCACGTAATTCCTTCCATAAGCTCAGCCACTCAGGTGTCGACTCCCTAGGGGGTGACAACTCCATTACAGGCAATTGCTCCGCCTCCACACCATTTTCCTCCTCATACATGTCGACACAATCGTACCGACACACATCACACACACAGGGAATGCTCTGATAGAGGACAGGACCCCACTAGCCCTTTGGGGAGACAGAGGGAGAGTATGCCAGCACACACCAGAGCGCTATATATATATATATATATATACAGGGATAACCTTATATAAGTGTTTTTCCCCTTATAGCTGCTGTATTGTTATACTACGCCTAATTAGTGCCCCCCTCTCTTTTTTAACCCCTTTCTGTAGTGTAGTAACTGCAGGGGAGAGCCAGGGAGTTTCCCTCCAACGGCGCTGTGAGAGAAAATGGCGCCAGTGTGCTGAGGAGATAGGCTCCGCCCCCTTCTCGGCGGCCTTTTCTCACGTTTTTCTGTGGAATCTGCCAGGGGTTAAAATTCATCCATATAGCCCTGGGGGCTATATGTGATGTATTTTCGCCAGCCAAGGTGTTTCTATTGCTGCTCAGGGCGCCCCCCCCTAGCGCCCTGCACCCTCAGTGACCGAAGTGTGAAGTGTGCTGAGGAGCAATGGCGCACAGCTGCAGTGCTGTGCGCTACCTTGGTGAAGACAGGATGTCTTCTGCCGCCGATTTTCCGGACCTCTTCTTGCTTCTGGCTCTGTAAGGGGGCCGGCGGCGCGGCTCTGGGACCGAGCTCCGAGGCTGGGCCTGTGTTCGGTCCCTCTGGAGCTAATGGTGTCCAGTAGCCTAAGAAGCCCAATCCACTCTGCACGCAGGTGAGTTCGCTTCTTCTCCCCTTAGTCCCTCGATGCAGTGAGCCTGTTGCCAGCAGGTCTCACTGAAAATAAAAAACCTAAAACAAAACTTTCACTAAGAAGCTCAGGAGAGCCCCTAGTGTGCACCCTTCTCGGCCGGGCACAAAAATCTAACTGAGGCTTGGAGGATTGTCATAGGGGGAGGAGCCAGTGCACACCAGGTAGTCCTAAAGCTTTACTTTTGTGCCCAGTATCCTGCGGAGCCGCTAATCCCCATGGTCCTTACGGAGTTCCCAGCATCCACTAGGACGTCAGAGAAACACTGATAGAGTACATTATATTTATGAATTAATTGCTTCCAGATTCTGCAGCAGCATCATCAGCACCACCAGTGTTACTCACAGTCACTTCACACTGACTGCTGCACAACACATCACTTAATTTCCGGGCCGCCCGCCACCTGGTGAAGAGACATGGGAGATGAAGGACCAGCAGTGCCACGTTGAGCGGAAGTATTGTTAATTAGTTACCCACACACTCCTTGTGACACCTGCTCCCCGTCTGCCCTCCCACCCGCCGCCTGCCGTCCGGAACCCGCACTGACAAGTAAGTCTCAGCAGAATGTGTCTGCCAGCAGCTCCCAGTCCCTCCTAGAGGAACACTGCCAGTGGTGTGGCGGCCGCGGCACACTAGGACTGAGAGACCGCAGCAGGAGGAAAGCACAGGTGGGCGGGAGGAGAGCATGGGCGGACATCACCACGTCACATTGCAAGGTGACGCCAGTCCCCCCAGTGAGGCCGCCGACGAATGCACTCAGCATAGTATTAGCAGCAGGCAGAGGGGGGTCGGGTGCAGCGGTGGTGGGAGGTACGGAAATGAGCTGCAGGCTAGGCTCCACCGATCACACACTCAGCGATCACTGTGCTACTCAAGCGTGGCGTGCAGCGGTGCTGGACATTAGGGAGTGCCTGTGCGCACCAGGCACCCCCTGTACGCACGCCTATGCGCTACCACCCCCCATATGCCACACTACATCACTATGCTACAGCCCTCCCATATGCTGCACTTCATAATTACACTATACCCCCCATACAACATACTACATCACCACACTACACTACTCACAATAAAATTAAAACATCCCAGTTCCTCATTCTTAATGAGCTCACGTGAGTTCTCTCCCCAACGGAGCTCCAGACCAAGTAACAATGAAGACACCAGCAGCGTGTAGGGGGCAGGCCTGGTCCACTTGTCAGG